>NC_090742.1:38542043-38559543 GCF_036898095.1 Palaemon carinicauda
AAAAGGAAAGTTAATCGAAGAGGCCTAATAAAGGCGGAGAGATACAAAAAATAGATCTATAACGTGTTAAGCCAAATTACTAAAAACCTAAACACACTTCCGTCTAAGGGAAGGGTCGGCCATTTAAAAGTGAAAGAGAGTCCATACTCTCTTTGTCACCATAATTAAATCTATCCAAAACGAGTTCAAGTTTTGAAATGAAGATAAAACCCCTGCATAGCGAAAGCTCAAAACTGGAATAGTGTACTTCACCAAATAGTTGTGAAAACAAATCCAGTTAGTAACAGCGTATTAGGTAGGTCTTGCCAGTGGCACGACAGAGAGAAAATTGGTTCTGTGTTGACATCGAGTACTTGAGTACCTACTTGACAGATGGCGCTGTTGATGTACACCCCCACCTGTATAGCGATCGCTGGCGTATTCCGCCCGTAGGTTTTTCTGTCGGGCAGCAGAGCTGACAGCTATATGATCATCGGGTAAGTTTAATATTGAAATATATATATATATATATATATATATATATATATATATATATATATATATATATATATATATATATATATAATATATATATATATATATATATATCTAAAGTAGGAAGATGTGATGTAGTTCTAAGGGAATAGTATGGGAAATATGTCTGGGTAATAAGCAAAGCTCTACCTCCAGTTTGTTTCTTCATTATGATCAGAGATAAATGTAAACAAAACATTGGTTGCCATTTTTTAACGTGCTTTTTAGCGTGTTTAGGAAATGCATGATATAAAATTGCCTTTAATATTTGTGCCTGTTTTAGTTTAGGGTACTGTAGTACATGCATTAAGTGTTCTGTACATCAAAGGGTAGTTTGTTAACAGTACTACGTACAAGGGAAGGTTTTAAAAGTCTGAATATACATGTTGAATAAATAGGTAAATATGGTGTCACTACTTCGCGGATTTTCACCTATCGCGGCCGCGTCTGGAACCTATCTACCGCGATAAACGAGGGTTCACTGTATATCAGTTTAGTGAGATCAGTGTTACTGTATGGACAGGAGTCATGGTATGACAATGAAACTATCTCAGACAGATTTAGTAGATTTGAGAAAAAAAACTTCAGAAGATTATAGAGTTAAATGGCATGATAGAATTAGAAATGAAACTATAAAAGAGATTACTCAGTTGCCATATGTGGATGAGATCAGGAGAGAGTAAAGTGATTGAGACCATGGATATGGGTAAATGGAGATGATTTGGGCATGCTCTATTAATGAAAAAAAAAAAGAGAGAGAGCGAGAGCGAGAGAGAGAGAGAGAGAGAGAGAGAGAATGTGTGTGCGCTAGCTATAGAGTCGGGCTGTTCTGCTTTGCACGGTTGGTTTGAAAACACCAGCCGGAGACAGTTGTTATCGCGAAATAGGGAGGCGATTTTTTATTCATTATTATATGGCTTTCTGTATTACGAAAGACTGAATCGATAAAGATCAAACCCATGAATAAGGAGGGCCAACTGTACAATTAAAATTAACCAAAGGTTAGAGAAGGAGAAAGATACAGGTTGCTGACAATGATACTATAACAGTATCGTTAACATTATCATAAGAAAAGTATTTCAAGATTCCTTTAAAGATATATACTGTATATATAAAAAAAATCACATTACCTTTGTCAAAATGGAGAGTTTAGAGATTGTATGGGTGCAAAGGTTACTTTACTGTCAGAACAATCAGAAGTGCAGAGTATACCAAGAACCACACAACAAGACTATCAACCAGGCAAAACTTGCACAGGATACTACTCAAGGATTCTTCTTGATACTAGGTTGTAGGGGATGTATCATCAACTGCCTGTCATTTTAAATTAGAGAGAATATGGTCAAATCTTTTAAATCTATTTCCCCAAATTGAATTCATAAAATATATAGAAATATGTCTAATAACTAACAAAGATACATTTTTATAAATGACTCAAAATAGCTGAAGACCAGATAGAACAATACTGTACTTGAAACAACGTAGAATGAAAGATCCAAACCACAAAACAAAATTGATTGATCACCAAAAATCTCATCTTATTTTTCCTTAAAAATCTTTTACTTTCAATTTTATAAAATAATATAGTCCTCATAGGTATTTCTACATTAATTCACGGTACAGTTTCCTGAATAAACTTAATACTTATGATGATTATAACTTTTAATACCTGTAGCAGTACCTTTGTGGTATGAAGACTGGCAAAGAGCAAAACAAATGTCTAATTTAGTCTTGAAGCAATATGAGAAATGCAGATTGCCTGTATGATTCTAGATAAGTCGGAACAAAATCTTTTGAAACTCAAAAAGTTGAGATAATCAAGGATAAAGTTCATAAATTTTTGGTTTGGAAAAGGGGACAGGATTTAACTGTTGATAATTGAACTGATTTGAAAATAAACTTAGAACTAAGCCTGGCACTTGGGCATCAAAGGATATTTAGCACTATATAAAGCAAATTAATCAATCATACCCACACAATCACACAATTTGATATCATTTTAATCAATAAACCCCTTTCATACAATAACATCTAAATGTGAAATACTAAGAGATTAAAAGGATTAAATAAACAAATTATTATATTATTAAAGCTCGTGATGTAAACCAATACACTACATATATTTTTTCAAGTTCAGGGTATTAGAATTTTTCCCGAGAATACCTCCTAAAGGTTTGTCCTATCATAAATGTGTCCTCCTCTGAAGATTTAAAACAGGTCAATCGACTAAAATATGTTTAATATTCATTGTCACTTGAAGGTCTTACAAAAGGGAGCCTGTCTCCCTTCCCCACTCATTAAATAATTGTGGGTGGCATGTCTAGTTACAATGGTGTCAGCCCTACTACTTTAGAATTGCAAAATAACCATTTATCCACCGAAGGGTGGATTTGTTTCAATCTTGTATTTTTCATCAGTTCAGATCATCGAGCCTGCCACATTCTTACAGGGAAAATGTATCTTACTTTAAAGGTCTTTGTAAGGAAGCTTCCTTAGCTACCTTATCTACCCATTCAATCCCATTCACCCCAATGTAGGCAGGGACCCAACAAAAGTGAACAATGATATTCTTCCTCGACTGCAGAATTATTAACCAGTCCTGCACATTTTGTACTAGCTGATGGGCTGACAATGCTTGAGAGTAAAACAACACTGTAATCCAGATAAATTGTATAAAAACTATTTTGATTACCATTTTTAAAAATATGTTGACTGCAAGAATTATTGCATATAGCTTATCTGTAATTAATAAACAAGCGGATGAAAGTTTCTTGCACTTCCAACTTCAGAAAGAAGGGTTGGCAAAAAACCTGTTTTTTTTTTTTTTTCCCCAAAGAAAAACCAAGGTGGGGTGGGTTTTATTGGGTTCTTTGCCTTTCCTGTTTAAATCTAGTAATATCTCTATGCCCTCAGTTTCATTTGTATTTAAGCTATCTTCTTTTCATCCACAAAAAATTAAGAGAAAAATATAAAAAGGAGTTGAACAGCCATGCAAGCCTTCTACTAAGTAAATGATCCTTTCCAGAGACCAAATTTGAGTCCAGTCTGTACCGATGTGGCACTCCCCATTTTAGGGGTTGAGATCAGAACCAGGAATACATGTCAAGACTTCTTTAGCTTAGGCCTACTATGGACAGTTTGGAAAACAGTAAAGAGAAACCGCAAAGCCAATTGGCTAATGTACATGATAAAACTTACTGAGCTTGAAATGCATTCCTTCACAAAATTTTCTGACTTTTTTCTTTTTCAATTCAGTACAGTTAACTGTGGCTGTTTTTCTTTTTCCCATGGAAATATTTATTGCACTGATCTATTATATACAGTCAGCCCTCCCTATTCACGGGTTCTTTCTTTGCACTTTTGATTGTTCGCGATACAGAAAACCATATAACATATTTAATAATAAAAAAAAAAAAAAAAAAAAAAAAAAAACCACACACATTCGGGGTTTTGCGATTAGCATGATTTGCTACGTTTTCCCCTCTCCACGCAGTACAGTACAATACCCCATCTTTCGTTCGAAAGGATTCAGCCTTGCATCGTTTCTCCTCGTGTGTGCATCTCTTGCTTTGGTATTTTTTGTAGTATCACATTGTGATGTAAAAATCTGTACATATCCAGTGTTATAGTGATTTTAGTATAAAACCTGATATGTACAGTACATTATGGTACCCCATCCGCCAAACAGTCAACAGCTCAGAGTTGCATCATGTTTCAAAATTATTGTGTAAAATTTTGTATGAAAATGGTTAGTGGTGTTGTGCATATTCTTTTCATTCTAATTTGCATTGTATTAGGATATTCATTGTGTGATACTGCAATGTTATTGTTATATTAGCTACTGTACAGTACTGTATACAAAATAGAGTTTTTTACAGTAATGTATATATAGGCTGAGTACAGTATGACGAGTTTCAATGAACCTGTCGAAAACACCATGTACAGTAGGTATAAGTGTAATGACTCATGTGTACCTTAGTCTTACCGTGTACATGGTACACATTTATACATGTACTATACATTTACTGAATGTGTTCATTCATTAACATAATAATCATATTGTGACAGAAACCAAGTAAAAACAATATTAGACAGTACTTAGGGTGTTAGCTGACCGCTTATATGCATTTGGCTGTGAGTTGATAGGTTAGGAGTGAACTCTCCATAGGACAGCAAGTATTTATGTTTTTTTGCCCATCTCTGTTACCTAACCCAGCTAATAAGGAGGTTTCATTGTATTATTAATAGCTTGTAAATTCTGGGACATGGACATGTGATCTTAGATTGAAGAATACAATCATCTTCATGCTGCAAAAAAGAGGTTTCTAGGTAAACAATTCTACTCTTCATTATGTATCACATTAAAATTCACACAATAGTAAAGTACCATAATAATGTATAGTTGTATTTTTCCTAGCAATGCAATTTTGATTTGTTTATATGGGGTTACTAATGAATGTGTTTTCTACAACTGGCCAATCACAAATTTGACTGATTGCATCATGCCTCATGCTGGGTAAACGTAGAGCATGCTCACAGCGTCTCTCACAACACTCACCTGGCAAAAAACTTGCGGGGATGTTGAGGCGGGACCTTTGGTAAATGATTCAGGTTTGTATAACTAGGAAAAATACAAATTAAATAAAATTTGTAGTTTATTCCCATGCAGATACAAACTTCAGAGTCCTTTATATGGGGAGTCTTCCTTAGGAGGGAGGAAGTCTCCATATAAGTCAAGTGGCAAACCCTTCCTCTCAGGAAGATCTAATTACTTCAAGTAATAGGAAGAGATCAATTGTGAATCACAGAGGTTAGTGTAATCAGCTCGAAAAGAGGCAAGGCCAAACTTCCGATTCTTGAGAGCTAAAAACTTTCTCTGATCAAGTTCCTAGTAACAAAAGTAGGTGATCAAAGAGAACCGCCTAGGAACATCGTAGAAGGCAAAACTGATCAATCAGATTTCCAAAAGGTAATCTTTGCCTGGAGTGAAGTAGTAGGAACTAAGTGTTACATAATAAACAAGAGGAAAATGTCTAATATGATAATACTGTACTAAAGAGATCTGAGCCACACTTGCTTGTTTACGGGCGAAAAAACCCAGACCATGCTTCAAGAGCAAAGATGATCGTTTCCTCTTCCACGGTCTTCCTGGTCATGAATGTCAGAGTAATGAAACCTGTGGCTGGAAACTGGCATGCATCTTGTGAGACTGTCAGTTTGGTTATAATAGTCCTATCACCACGACACCCATTGAAAGGATATCCATAGACTTTATGTGCCTTTCTTAAAGGGGTATTTCTTTCCCTCCACCAGTTGAGGATTGCAATAAGGCGTGGGTCTTGTAGAACGCAAAGGTTTTGCAGCAGATACACGTATACAATGTTCGAGGGGGGGTCCATGGCGACACTTCCCGAGAATATTGGGTTCTTATTTCCGTTGAACTTTATAAAAGGAAACGGAGTTCTTGAATGCATAGCATCGGAGCGTGCAAAAGCTCACTAACAATGTAGTTTTGGAAGCTATTGTAATCAAGTGGTACTGCTGAACACCAAGGTTGTGGCAAATCTCCATAAATCATATGCTCAAGGGGGGGGTCCTACCCTAGAAACACTTCCCAAAGATGCACAGATTCTTCCGATAGTTATACTTGGATAGAAAGGGAGTTCTGTGGCTGGAAACTGGCATGCGTCTTGTGAGACTGTCAGTTTGGTCATAATAGTCCTATCACCACGGCACCCATTGTGAAGATGTTCATAGAGTTCATGTGCCTTTTTAAAGGTAATTATCTTAGGGTGTGTTTCTTTCCCTCCACCAGTTGAAGATTGTAACAAGGCGTGGTCTTGTGGAATGCCACAGTTGCAGCAGATCTACATGTATCACATGGTCGAGGGGGGGATCCCTTGCAACATTTCCCGAGAGTATTAGGTTTTTATTTCCGTTTACCTTTATAAAAGGACACTGAGCTCTTGAATGCTTAGCATCGGGGTGTGCAAAAGATCACTAACAACATACTTTTGGAGGCTATTGTAATCAAATGGTACTGATGAACACTTAGGTTGTGGCAAATCTACCTAAACCATATGCTCAAGGGTTGGGGGGGGGGGGTTTCCTAGCGCCACTTCCCAAAGATGAACAGGGTCTTCTAATATTGTTATACTTGGATAGAAAGGGAATCCCCGAGTACACTCTTCCAAAGCAATCACGGCTTGAACACAAATAAGGGGTGGGAGTAATATGTCCCAGCTACTTGTTCTATCCTAAACTCCAACTGATCTATGGAATAAAACAACTAGTATTTCGTATGATCAGGAATCTCCTTGAGAGACATGTCAAGGCACCGAAAGTTACTTGGGGTCTTTCTAGCCTGAGTATGGATTATTCATCGAGCCAGAGGCAGGACAAGGTGATAATTTCTGATGCCTTGTTATGAGGGGGGGGGGGGAGTCCCTGGCAATTTCTTACCTGATGGTAGGAAGTTCCATGTTTGTTGAACTAACCTCCCTTGTAAAGTACCAAGAGCATCCCATACCATCTCCATCTACCCCTCATCATGATCTCATTCACGTATGGCACTCGAGTAATCACTCTTCAAGCTTCATTTCAAATCATGTCCTGCCATTTAACTCCCAGTATTATTATGGGTTTTTTTTTCTCAAATCTACAAAATCTGTTGGATATTGTTTCATTGTCATACCACAACTCATGTCCATATAGTAACACTGATCTTAGTAAAGTGTTACATAGCCTGATTTTTATGTAATTTCAGGTGTTTTGATTTTCCAAATTCTACTTAACCTAGCCATTGTCCGAGTTGTTTTCTTTTTTAATCTTTCATTAAACTCCAATTCCAAAGATCTTGTATTAGAGATCATAGTTCCTAAATATCTAAATGATTCCACCTCATTAAACCTTTCTCCTTCCAATATTTCATCTACAGTTGCATAGTCCACTTTTATCATCTCTGTCTTTCTTCTATTTATCTTGAGCCCAAACTCATGTGATATTTCATGCATTCTGGTTAGTAAGCTTTGCAAATCCTGTGGTGTTCTGTTAATACGGACAGCATCCTCAGCATACTCTAGGTCCACTAACTTCGTTATCAATCCAGTACAATCCTTCTCCACCATCCGCAACTGTTCTATGCATTACAAAATTCATGAGGATAAATAACATAGGTGGCAACACATTCCCTTGGAGTACTCCACTGTTCACAGGAAATTCATTTGATAGGACTCAACCAACATTAACTTTGCACTTGCTACGTTCATGAACAGACAATCAAATTTACATATTTAGGAGGAATTCCATAATACCGCAGGACTCGCAATAAAATTGGCCAGTACTATATACTATCAAAGGCTTTTTCTTAGTCCACAAATGTCATCAAAAGCATGAGGCATGATGCAATCAACCAAATTTTGATTCAGTTATTTATTTCCTTATTTCATTTCCTCACTGGGCTATTTTTCCCTATTGGAGCCCCTGGCCTTATAGCATCTTGCTTTTCCAATTAGGGTTGTAGCTTGGATAGTAGTAGTAGTAGTAATAATAATAATAATAATAATAATAATGGGTCCACGTGGGGACCGCGAAAGACACAAAAGGGGGGTCGGGGACACAAAGGGTCGCACTGGGTAAGGAGAGAGCGTCGAGATGTTATCACGACGCGACCAGAAAACTTACTGGAGATCGAGACCTGAGCAAGCATGATCTCTGACCTGGGGATAGCCTCAGGGCATGTTCCATTCCACCTGAGGTTACCCCTCATAGAAAACGGGACTAGGGTAAACTACACAAAACTCTGGTCGGTTGGGAGGAGATCCCAGATACTCCTAAGAAAGTAGTTCGAGGTAAGTATTCTGTGTTGGAACACATCATTTTTTTTTAGTACACTAGTGAGTGATACAGTATATTCATGATAATATTTCAACAAACAAAATACAGTAGTAAATAAAATAAAATACCTTTAACAGAAATGTGGAGCTTGTACTAAAGCACGAATAGTCTCAGTTGTCAGAGAAATCAAGAGAGATGCAGATTAACCTGCACCGCTCAAGAAAACTGGGGCAAATGAGATGAACGTGACAAATGACAATTAGCCACAAAATCTATCAAACTGATAGACTTCAAATGGGGGGGGGGTCTATTCACAATCTACAGCATTCACTTTGTGTCCACAGACAGCGGACCTGAAATGCAAAAATGAAAATATTCATAAAACTTATTCTAGGGACAACACATCTTTATTCAACTCAGGGGACAAAATGCTGCATCTTTATTCCCAATTTCACTATTTCATTAATATCCAGACAAACAAATCACAAGTTGAAACTATTTTCTGTAAATAAAACTGAATTATGATCAATTGATATCTTAGACAATTGTAAGTCAACTCAAACTTTCTAATTATTAATGTGCATTCACTCAAGGTACCGTTTATAACAAGTGGTGGGAGATTCTTAATAGAATTAATTGAATGGATGTTGAAGGGAGGTGGGACCAAGAGAGACTAGTCTAAATCAAGTAGGTTTGAAAAGAAAAAGCTATTCTATATCCAATCAGATGGGGATATTGTGTCGAGGATATCTGTTAGATTCAAAGATGAAATGAAAGGGAGGGCGCTCTATTGGGAGGATCATTTAGCAACCCAACCTCATTCTATTTTCTGAAAAAAAAAGTTACACTAAAAACTTCAAGAACCGTAGCCTTACACCATAGGAGTTTCCATAATAAAAGAACATAGGTTAGTTCATAACAGAAGAACATGAATTAGTAACAGCGTTGGGACAAATCAAGGTTTAACGTTATAGCTTTCATTAATCAACCATCACTATTTTTACCCAGGAGGATTCACCATTTAAAGTCATTGAAAAAAGAAAAACTTAAGAATGTTAGAAAACAAAGGAGGAGGGTGGACGTCCCTACCAATCTGGATTTTAGGCTTTAGCCGGGGTCTCATTATATTGAATAACTTTGTACAAGAAAAATAAGGAGTCCCTACACCTCACTAAACCCTGTTACGCAAGGTCCGTTGCCCACCCAAGCTGTGTATTGAGATATATAGAAGTGTAACTGTCCAGGTGAAAGTTATTCCAAGTCTTTGTACAAAAACTTATAACCAAGACTTTCTCAATAACACCTTGCCAGGGTATGGGGACGCAACAGTACAGTACTAGCTTGATACTAGGGTATACAAGGTTTACCTGAAGTGATTCGAGTTCAGCTTGTGCAGAGAACCTGAGATGCTGCTTTTCTCCAATACAGGGAAGTAAGAAGAAAAGAAGAAGAGCCAGTCAAACCTTTTTATTCATGCAGACAAAAACTGGGTAACAGTACTCTCAAACTTCTGCTACTTGTCCAATATGGGGCTCAAGGTATTATACCAGCTGTTGTGCAGCCACCACAGGGTCAATAGAGAACGTATCGAGCCTCCTATGGGTCACGTCTTGCAGGTAGTGGGTTGTGAACGTATTCTGACGCTTCCACACGCAAGCCAGTAGAACCTGCGTCACTGAGAAGTTTCTCTTGAAGGCCAGAGACGTACCTACGGCCCTAACATTGTGAGCTCTGGGGCGACGTGAAAGAGGGTCCGGATTCAGGGCATAGTCCATGACCTCGCGCATCCAAGTAGAGATGGTGTTTTTAGTGACCCTCCTTGTTCCTCCCTGTGCTGACGAAAGGGGACGGCTATGGCTGTTCTCTTGAGATACAGCCCCAAACTCCTTACTGGGCAGAGTAAGAAATGACCAGGGTCACCAGTTACGGAGCAGAGACTAGAAATCCGGAAGGAGTCAAATCGGGGGATCCGCCACGCCTGCATTCTGTGTCTTGACAAACTCAGAGACGAAGCTGAACGTTGCCTCTACCCTTCCCCTTGAAGGGGCAATATCGTATGAGAGACCATGAAATTTACAGACTCGCTTGGCTGAGGCCAAAGCTAGAAGGAACACTGTCTTTCAAGTTAGGTGGCAATCTGTTGCCTGGCGTAATGGTTCATAGACCTGAGAACTCTAACTCGAACCGTGTTCCAAAGGGAAGGTCTTACTTCAGACTGAGGACGGGCAAGTTCATAACTACGTATGAGTAAAGAAAGTTCTAGCGATGAGGAAATGTACATATCGTTCAATCTAAGGGCAAGGCTTAAGGCTGAGCGAGAGCCTTTTATCACCAAAAATGAAAGGCGCATTTCTTCATGCAAATACACAAGGAACTCCGCTATTACTGGAATACTGTAGTGGCATCGAGAGGAGAGATACCCCTTCCACGACACCATCCATAGAAGACTTTAAACTTTGCCTGGTAGACTATTCCTGATGATTTACACAGGTATCCAGACATCCTCCTCCCAACTTTTTGTGAAAATCCTTGCTGAGTGAGGAGATGCTGGCTAGTCTCCAGGCGTGAAGTTGTAGCAAAGCTAAGGCTTTGTGGATAACGTTGGCATGTGGTGGTTTGAGTAGATAATGTCACGGAGGGAGTTCTCTTGGAGACTCCGTCAGGAGTTGCAGAAGGTCCAAAAACCATTCCACATGATGCCATAGCAGAGCTTCAAGTCATTAAGAGGTTGACCGATGTTCTGGCCCTGTCGAATACCTTCCTCATCACACACAGGTGGAAAGGTGTAAATGTCGATGTTGTCCCACCGTTGTTTGAATGCATCTTGTCAGAGAACCTTGGGGTCTGGGACTGGGAAGCAGTACAATGGGAGCCTGAAGTTCAGGGCCGTTGCGAAGAGATCCACAGTCGGAGAACCCACGAAGTCAAGACTTTGTTGGCTACTAGATGATCCAAAGACCACTTGGTACTCACTATCTGTGATGCTTTGCTCAGACTATCGGCGAGCACATTCCTTTTACCTGGAATGAAGTGTGCCGATGGTGGTATTGAGTGAATCTCGGCCCATCTCAGTATCTCTACTGTTCCATGGTATAGGGGCTGCGAAAACGTACCTCCTTGTTTGCTGGATGTAAGCCACTACTGTGGTATTATCGCATCACCACAACTGAGTGGCCCATCAGGAATTGGTGGAACTGTTGAAGGGCCAGAAAGAAAGCCTTCATCTCTAGGAGATTTATGTGGAGCTACTCTTCCGACTTTAACCCGAGGCCTGAGGTCATGTGGTGTAGCACATCCCAACCCCTCTCTTTATGAAGCATCTGAGAACAGCATCAAATCTGGGGGAAGACGAAAAGATCCTCTTCTGATACAAGGGCCATAACCATTGATCCCATGGGGATCAGGATGTCAGGGGAGTAAAAAGCCTGATTCCACCAGGACTTGTGTCGCCCCTGGAGAGACCAAATCTGAGGCGACAGTTGGGAATTAGACGGGCCAAAGATTAAAGGTGCCAGAGAAAATGTAGCAACGTCTGGGTTGGAAGTTCTCCTCGTCTGGGAAAGGGTCTTACGACCTTTCTCAGCCTCATTATCCTGTCATCTGATGGGAAGACTTTGTGGAGATTAATGTCTAATATCATGCTTAGGTATACCAGTCTTTCCGTAGGAAGCAGGGAGGGCTTCCCGAGGTTTACCATGATCCCCAGATCTTGGCTAAACCTCAGAAGTTGGTTTCAGTGTTAAAGAAGGGTTGATGCAGAGTCTGCTAGGATTAGTCAGTCGTCCAGATAACGGAGAGACGCATACCAATCCCGTGTGCCCAAGATGACACAAGGGCGAAAACACTGGTGAAGACTTGAGGTGGTGTGGAAAGACCGAAGCACAGCACCTTGAACTGGTATTTCCTGTTGTCTATGCTGAATCTTAAGTAGTACAGTACTGTACTTCCTTGAAGACGGATGGATTGGGATCTGGAAGTATGTGTCCTTTAGGTCCAGTGTGCACATGGAGTCTTGTGGTCTTACAGCTTGTTTGACCGCATCTGCCGTCTCCATGCTGAAAGGAGTTTGCTTTACAAACTTGTTAAGAGCTGAGAGGTTGATGACTGGTCTGCAGTCTCAAGACGTCTTTTTCACAAGAAAGAGCCGACTGAAGAAGGCTGGAGACCTGCCGAGGACCTCCTGGAGAGCGCCCTTCTTCAACAGGGTCTGGACTTCTGCCCGGAGGGCTAGCCTCTTTGCTGAGCCCATCGCAAAGGAGTCCGTTGACACTGGATTACTGATCAAGGGAGGGAGAGATGCTGTGAACGTGACGCGATACCACAAACAAATCACGGAGATTGTCCAGGGTTCGGCCCTGAGTTGCTTCCACCTGTCCCAGCAGCTTTGTAGGTATACCCCCACTGGTGGTCAAGAGGATAAGTGCCTATCCTTAGACGCTCCCTCTAGGAAATTTTCCTCCCCCTGGAGAAATTTGTGCCTTTCATGTTCTTGGTCGGAAAAGGCTTTTTAGACACCACTGTCTTCGCAGCTGTCTTGTTCGTCGAAGTCTTAGCTGGACTGGACGACTGAGGAGATGGCTAAGCCCTACAGAGGAGGGGGTCCTGGCGAGACTTCCTCAACCTCTCAGCAGCTTGTTCCACATCCTTTGACTCGAAAATAGAGGATCCCTCTAGAGAGAAGTTCCCGAGCCCAACGATCTCGGCATTCAGGACACGCTGATGGAATTTCTCAGACACAGCATCTCGATGTTTCAGGATGGTGTTCACCCATAAGTTTGAGACTTGGTGGGCAATAAACTTAATGGTGTGAGTGCCTGAGAGAAGGAAAGTTTCTATAGCTTCCATAGCTTCCCTGGTACGTTCCTTGGAAAAATCCTCGGTTCACACCAGGATTCCCAGGGTCCCCAACCAAACATCAAGCCACGAAGTAACCTGCATAGCATACTATGTGACCTTTTCTTGGTTGTGGATCTTGGCTGCCGAAAGAGATCTGACGGCTGGAGAGCCTCTCAAGAGAGACTCCCTTGGTGAGCTCTTCCAGAGTGGTGGAGTGGAAGAGGTGGACGTGGCTCGTCCCAGACCTCAAAATATCTCATCTGCTGGACAAGAGGAGGTGGGAGGGGCTTGGTGGTAGAGCTGAAATGTTGAGAGGGGGGAGAGCTTGGAGAGCTGTTGGGCAACCTTTGCCTGGACACTCTTTAGCCTTTGAAACCAGGGCAAGGCTGAACTGGTCTTTGAAGGCTTCTGAGAGTCAAAGACACGCCTCTCGGGAGGTATCTCTGGATCGGTAACCCCGTCGAGTACCCTGACGAGTCAGGACTTGCCAGAAGGCATGTTCTGACTCCTGCTCCCCCTCTGAAGTGGGACTGGCAGCAAGGTCTCCTTCTTCCACCCCAGAGTGGTCCTCTTGGGCTGGGGTGTGAACATCCCTAGAGTGACTGGTGGTTCCTGTAGGCCTGGAAGTCCTTGAAGAGGACTTGGTAGTCTGAGAGTCCTTCGATTCCTCCTGAGGAAGGAGATAAGAGGACTCCAGCATTGAAGGACTGATGGAGTTGTCCTTCCTGACTTCAGCTGGTGGTGGAGAACTCTCTGTGCGAGGAGAATTTTCCTCCAAAGGTGGAAGGGAGGTAATACGTACCTGGCAAGGCTCCCTCGGCAGAGGTGAGTTAGGAGAGTGTTCGAAGGGCGAGTCAGGAAGGACAGGCCTGGTAGACCTAACAGGAGTCAGTTTCACCCTAGGCGATATTACCGCGTCTATGACTCCTCTTTTTCTCTTCAAGGGAGAAGTAGCCGAGGTTCTTTGCAGGAGATTTGCTGGTGATGTCGGATATTGCGAGATCTCCGAAGAGCGAGATGAGAAAGCAGACCCGAAGGCTTGCACAACTGCTCTGATCATGGCACTGAACCTAGGCTGTTTGCTGATGGTAGCCCTGTCAGAAAGATCTGAAGAGAAAGGGACCAAAGGATCCCTCTGAGGAGTCTCAACTGATGGTTGATGCGGTGGGTCCGCCTTCGAAGATGGAATCTTCGGAATCTTCAAACCTTCTGTGGAGCCCCCTTCCCTCTTTTCCTGGTGAGTGCACTGTAATGCGTTTGTGAAGAGGAGAATGGGGCAATGGTGACCTGTCAAAACCTTTACCCTTATTTTCCTTTTGCCTCTTGTGCAAGTGCGCAGGAGAGCGCTGGTGCACAGGAGAGCACTGGTCAGCTGGAGAGCCCTGGTGCAAAGGAGGGCGCTGATGCGCAGGAGAGCGCTGACGAGTAGGAGAGCGGGGGTAAGCTGGCAAACGCTGTGTCTGGACCGGTGTGATCAAGCTGGAGCGCGCCAGCCATCAGGGGATCGCTGAGCATTCGAGCGGCACTGTCGCACTGGAAAGCGTTGACGGGAAAGCGCTGGAGAGTAGTTGGTGAGCGCTAGTGCACTGATGAGCGGTGGTGCGTTGGAGAGCGCCGAGGCCCAGCCAAAGGTCTAGAACGCTGCGAAGAAAGGCGCATTCACGAGGGCAAGTGATGTTTGGAAGCATTACAAGTAGACAGGAACAGAGAAGGCAGGTCAGACGGTCAGGAACATGGATGTGCCCTTTGGAATGGCGAGCACCCTCCAAAAGGGATCGAGAGCTATCCACAGAAGCATCTAAGGCTGAAGTCTGACGACTAGCGGCAGCGACATCAGGAGGTCTAGGAACGGGCAAAAGTCGAGGGCCAGAAGACGATGGAAGAGGAGGCTCCTCTGCGGGGGAAGGCTGCAAAGACGAGGCTGAAGAGCCGAAGCGGCGGCTTTTCAACGATGGTGAAGGGCCACCTCTAAGGCGAAGCAGAGGGAGAGCTCTGCGAGATCATCGACGTCCTCTGGGGGCCAGTGGATCAGCAAGCTGACCTTTAGAAGCAGTAATCCTCTGCAGAGGAGTCTATGAGCGAACTCCTCCAAGAAGAAACACTCGGAGGAGAGACGAAAAACTTAGCTTCGCCCACGAAAGATGATCAGGAATGGGAGAAGCGCAGTCGGCGGCAACAGCTGAAGTGTCTGAAGGGGAAGAGTCGACGGTGGCAGCAGCAGCAGAAGACACCTTAGACACCACAACGTCAACATATGACAAGATGATCCACCTCCGAAGTCGACGAAGGCTGAACACTTGCACCACGGATGATGAACTGCAGCAAGGTGTCCTTGGAGGGCAGACCCGGAAGTTCCGAGGAAAACCACGCCTGAATAAAAGGAGAAAGAGATAAGACCTCACCTGGGCGGAGAGGTAGGGCCGCTTCGCTAGGGGAGTGCAGCACCATCTCTCGAGGATTGGGATTGACCATCAATTAAAGGGTCTACTCTACTACTCGACAGTTTCTCGGAAGACACCGAATGAGCAGGTGCTTCGTCAGGAAGCGGAAGAAGACCCCTTGGATTTTTTCCCCTTCAAAGAAACCTTCGAAGGAGAAATATTCCGCTTTGACTTCTTCCGCCGGCAGCCAAACCTTTCCAACTGGGAGCCAGACCACTCACGACACCCATTTTCCCCATCACACCATTGAATCTGCAGGCAAAACAAAGGGTGTGACAATTGTCACTATCATGTGTTTCATCAATTTCTGATCATGAATATTGGGGCATACCACCCATTCACGAGTTTTCCTAACCACTCTTTTGAAAACAATTATGAGGTATCATAGTGTGAAACCAGGGTTTTGGGTAAAAAAAAAAAAAAGGGGGGGAGGGGGACTTGCGCCAATAGCAGTGTTCAGAATTGTATAATGAACACAAACACACACATTGGGAAATACATATGGTTCATGTGAGTATACTTATCTAAAATTCGGAAAAATATATGGTTTATGCAAGTATAATCATCAATGATTTATATCACGTCAGGTAATGATTTTTGCTCAGCCATGTACTGTAAATGAACAGCCTCACTGCTCTTTTCTTCTGGGAGGCAGGACATGGATATATACTTTCTACTTTTACATGAGCAACAATAGCTAGGCTATAAACTGAACGTAGCGTTTCAACACAATTATCGAAACATGAAATCACACAATTTCAAAATAGCTTGCACTTATTTCTTGAAGATGTCTTCATGTGATAGTGGTTGTCATTCTAGTACTCAAAAGGAGAGTGGGAACATATTATGGCTGTTGTAGAGAAATATCCAAGAAGTTGTGCATATTTCATAGGTTAAAAGGGCCAAATAATAATTTTTAAAAAAAATTGGAGAAACTGGCAAAAGTAAATACTAACAAGGCAAGCGCAGGAACTCAAAATCAGTCTTCCAAGGGTAAACAATGAACTTAGGACATTTAAACATTGTTCACAAATTAATCAATCAATACGCAAGTTATGGCCTAGCCACATTAGTCATAAAGACAAAATGTCAAATAGACAGCATATACAATTTTCTTGTAGGGAATTCCAGTTTTGCTAGAAATTAATGTATCAAATATCAACCCAATATGACCATGGAAGAGATATGAAAACAATTCAACCTAATATTATGGTTGGGTTAAGATAGAATGTAAGGTTTTGATGTTCACAAGTACTGTGGTGATTATTCAACAGATGTTATATAGTAACCTGTATATCTAAACTAGGCCATATGAAGAACATGCTAGTCTTCCTTTAAACATTTTACTGTTGCAAACATATTGACAGATATGTACTGTTAGTCGAAGTGTCGTGACCTTATTCTCACATTATTATAACTTGAGTTTTACCTACTTTACATAAGAGCACACTCAAGTCTTTAAGTAAGTTTCACTGCATCACATACATCTCTGGACTGAATTAAAATTGGGCATAACTAACGTAAACTTTTCCCCCTAGCCTAACCTACAAGCCATGTCCTTTCCTACTTGACTAACGGGGGAGATAACGGCCCCCTGCGAACACCTTACACTGCCATATTCTAAGTTAGACATAATAATACATACAGGTGGCCGCTATTGTACATACACCCCACATTGTGGGGTCTTTTGTTTCATTTCATCCAACCACAAATTTCTTCCACACTTTTTTTCCGCGAAGGATACATAGTTGCAGACATAGAAAGGGGTAGTTCAATAACTTTAACTAAAAGATATATACCTGGAAATATTACCACAAACCCCACAACCTCACCTACTTCAGCTGTCCTAACCAGAAAGTCTACGGCACTTTGGG
>NC_090742.1:38564543-38569543 GCF_036898095.1 Palaemon carinicauda
AGGGTGTGGATGTTACCTCTATAAAAATGGGTATTAGCTTTTCATTTGCTCAAGGTTATAAGTTTACCTTTCACTAATGTAAATATATTTAGGCCTTAAATTTCTCTACTAAGCTTATCGGAATAAATTGAGCATTTACCAATATAATCTTGCATGTGCAAAAAATTAACGTCTGGCCCTCTAGCATCTTAATTTCACTTAGAACTTTACCGTGAGCTACAATCGAGTGTCAAGTAAATTTTCTAGTGTGCAAACACTTCTACCACAAATATTTGTTAATATCACGATTTTTTTCCCAACTTCATACAAATTCCGTGTCCTGACTGATGACGTTGATTGTAATTGCTTTTACACAACATTGACCGTTCCCGATTCCTAACACTAGATAGCGATTTCTCGAGCAATTAATAGATGGGTGCAAGCTATCTTACCTTACACCTATTCCAAAATTGAACTTTTCCCGTAACCATAACTAAAATCTGTTTTAATTTTACCCCTTTCTACCTTGAAATCAGTTGGGATATTGCCTTACTGTGAGGTTTAACAAACTATTATGGTATTTTGAAGCTCTTACTTTCAGCTTTATGGCCCATAAAGCTGAAAGTAAGCTCTTCAGATTTATGGCCTGACTAGTACTAGACAATATCCACAAGGATTTTGAAAACATTAACTCTCATCTCGCTCGCTAAACTTTTTTGATTCTACAATGAAAATAAATTTCCAAAATTTCATATTTATTAAACCTTTAAAACATTTACTTCAAAAATTTACACATTAGAGGACAATTCATTCACGAGAAGACAATTTTGCGTGGTTTGCAGTTGGCATACACTCGTCGATCTAGATAGTCATTAAGACGTAATTTTATTGGGACAACTCATCAGGTTCAGAAAATAATGTCAATAGTAGTGTGTGTGTGTGTGTGTGTGTGTGTGTGTGTGTGTGTGTGTGTGTGTGTGTGTGTGTGTGTGTGTGTGTGTGTATATATATATATATATATATATATATATATATATATATACTGTATGTGTGTGTAGCGCTTTTCAAATGTGGGTCTCCATTAAAAACCTTTTCTAAACGCATTTCTAAGAATACAATTGGTCATACTTGAAGTATTTTCACTTATTAGGAAAAATAAAAAAAAAAGTTGACTATATATTGATCGGCCTGCCACCCCCAAAAACCAAACGATTTTCGGGCCACACCTTGCACAAAAGTAAATTACATATGGCCATAATCATGAAGTTACACATGCTGTATGATAAAAGGATTAAAATAAAATAAATAAAAAATGTCCACCGCTAGGATAAATACGGACTGCAGGGATATTGTGACATGGAATGCTTAAAACTAGCGGTTTACAGGTTACGTGATCAAGACTAACATAATTAAGACTAAGAGGTGAAATTTCAGTTTAAATGGAATAAAAATTTTCAATTGGGGGATGGAGGAGGGTTACAAATAAAATGACAATACGGTAACCAACCGTAAAGGCCTCATACACTATACTTTAA
Organism: Palaemon carinicauda; assembly: GCF_036898095.1. Classification (NCBI taxonomy): domain Eukaryota; kingdom Metazoa; phylum Arthropoda; class Malacostraca; order Decapoda; family Palaemonidae; genus Palaemon; species Palaemon carinicauda. The sequence continues at coordinate 38,566,058 of NC_090742.1, forward strand.
AAAATTCCACTATCTAACGTGCAGTTTATTCTACCTTTCGGTAGATGTTCAGTACTATTAAAAAGGGACACTGCATAGAGAGAGAGAGAGAGAGAGAGAGAGAGAGAGAGAGAGAGAGAGAGAGAGAGAGAGAGAGAGCCATATACTGCACTTGGCCTCTATTGACTAGTTTTTGTAACCAGGTGACAATATTGTCCTTGAAAAAGGCTTCAAAGATTATTTATTTAATGCGTTCGTCAGACACAAAATTATGATTTCAAATATTGAAGCAGCTAATGGGTGGGCGGAGCTTCCAAGTCTTATAATTACCAGGAATTTTTAACTAAATATTCGTAGATATTACGAAATAAATGATTCGGAACTAGAGTATAATAGTATTTATATTTGAGTTTTCAGTAGCTAGTTATTCGTAGACATTAGGAAATTATAAATAACTCATAAAGGCATGTCTCTTTGATTCTGAAAACATTACTAACAGATAACCAGTTAGCCTTGCCCAGCCTACCGTGAACCTGCATGAGATTCCAAGTGGGAAACATTGTCCAGTCTTACACGTACTATATAAAACTCCATCTATGACAAGCAGCGATTCTTGTTACATAAAACACTAATATATTGTATAAACACATACAATATCGACAATTTACAACCACTAGACACACTTTGCCTTAAAAGGCTAGCTTACATACCTAATATAAAAAGATATACCATCACAAAATCACTAGGAAAACTTAGTGTTGAACTGCGGATAGCGAAACGACTACTGAAGGCTTTACTGATCCAACGTCGTCGTCTCGTCAATACATTTATCTGGTAGAGATGCTTACACGTTCGGGTCGCGTTTGTAGTCTCCGTTCGTACGGATCAATGAGAGCGGAGGTCGGTACGACGAGCCGAGTGACCGCTGCTGAATATTCCAACTCCCAGGCTCTCAGGCTCCCGGCCACGGGTCCTGCAGCCTGCTCTCGTGATATATACGGTCTCATACACTATTGCCTCTACGCGACGGTTGAAAAATGAAATATTCAATTTGAGTTCCTTTCCTGAATGATGCTAATGTATATTTTTACCATAGTTAGTTTAATTACTCAGCATGCACTGATGACGAAAGGATGCTTACCGTTAACATATTTAAAATAATATTTTCAAATACTGTACTAATTTGGTAGTCCCCCATGATCGAAATGTGATAGTAATGCATTTTAAACATGCAATTTCAATGTTTTCATGCACTATTTAATCTAACTTGATCAATAACAACTGAGATGGGCTCTCCGGTCTACCTAAGGTTTATAAGCTTCACTATAGGCCTAGTACTATACAGTATATACTATATATATCAAAATTATATAAAAAAAACTTGGTGTGTCTTTAGTTAATCTATTTCTTAGATGTACCAACATGAGTGGTACTTATACCTCTAAATACACAAATATTAATAAATTACATATATATTCTTTAATTTTATTTTTGAATTTATATGGGATTTTATTAACTACTATGGAACGATCAGAATTCGAAGGACGGGCAGTAGGTCAAAGACAGTGGATCTTCCTTACCTGGTATCTTTTCATTGGCAAGGTTTCGTTAACCACATGTAGGAAGATGCAGCTCATTTAAAAATCTTTCTTGATTGCAAATTGACTTTTGTGAAACATATCCGGCCTTCGTTTACTTTGCACTAAGAAATTGTGATAGCGAGAATGTCTTTTCAATATTTTTTGGAGTTTAGTCTGGCAAAAGGAAATTCTTAAATTATTTACACAGCCAATTAATTCTCCTTTAATTTCATAAGCCAATTTTCATTTTCCCCTGACGAAAGAAAGGGAGTTAGACTGAGAAATAAGTAAAATATCTAGTTATGTTAATAGATCTATCCTGGATTTATGTTCTCGCATATATTTTTAACTTGGATATGTTATTTGCATGGTAGAGTTAAATTGATATTAAAACTATTAAAGTCACGTGTGTTATATATGTATGTGTTCATACGTTTATATCATGTAAAAGTGTGTATGCTTGTATAATATATATACATACATACATACATATGTATATATACATACATACATATATATATATATATATATATATATATATATATATATATATATATATATATATATATATACACACACAAACACACACACACACACACACACATATATATATATATATATATATATATATATATATATATATATATATATATATATATATATATATATATATAATATTTTAACAATATGTACCTTTCATTTACATTGGAATATACTATTGTTTTCAAAGTCATTGAACTGTTGATGGGGTTCATGCAGATGAACAATTTATCTTAGTACCTACTTGAACACCACATCACTTGAAATGACAAACGTAAAAAATGTCAAAATGGCGAAGACTCGACCGTAAGGAAATCACGTACAATTCTGCAGCTTCATAAAATAATACCACAATAATTCCATGTACTATGAAAATTTATTCCAATTAAACTTATTTGTCAATGGTATCTGCCGACTTTAAATCATTGCATCGCTGTTAGGATATATATTTAAAATCGATGAGGAGGTCGTGTTAGAGATTCTCAGAAGAGAGCTTGTTCATACGCGTAGCAGCTGTGTTGACAGGACGCTTGGCAATGGCAATAATGGTAGCAACCGGAACAAGGTAACCAACCGATAGGTAGCCATTGCGCTTCATTTTTGCTATTTGATACGGTGAGACTAAGAACACATACGTTAATATGCATTTTTATGTACTGAAGTTGCATACCCCGGCTTAGATTTTATATTCTACATTCGTTGGTACAGGTACGAATGTGGCAACAACTTGCAATCTCTCTTTTACGGGATGCCAACGCAAGAGCCCGTGTCTTGCATAAAGGTTGGGCAATCTAAAACGAACGAACGAATTATAATCTCTAGAACCACCTTGTTGAGGGAAACTTCTTAATGACACACATACACACTCATGAATAATATACATAAATTTATATATATATATATATATATATATATATATATATATATATATATATATATATATATATATATATATATATATATATATATACCGTGTAAATAATTACATATAAGGTATAAGTTTATATGTAGATATTTATAGGAATATCTGAACATATACGTCATAAGTCTAAAATTCCTAAAACGCCATCAACGTCAATCCTCAGCTCCTGATTACTTACAAAACTGTAAAGTATTAAAGTATATTCTCTGAAGTTTTTATAAAATTGGTTGATAACAGGTCAATTGAAACTAAAATACTCTAGATTGATCCAGTCACAATCTGCAAAATAAAACTTTTGTACACTAAACTTTTATCGATTGCCTGATTATCTGAATCTGTATACATACATATATACATACATACATATATACATACATGCATACATACATATATACATACATGTATACATATATACATACATGCATACATACATACATATATACATACATGCATACATACAATTCT
>NC_090742.1:38574543-38629543 GCF_036898095.1 Palaemon carinicauda
CAATACCTTAACACATTTACAGACCGCTCATTGGGGATGGTCTCTGCTGGCATAAGCCAAGTTTCATATGAATCAACTAACAGCCATGGTAACATTTAACTTCCCTCTCAGTTGACTGCATGTCAATGAATGTTTTCTATCGGTGGGTCATTTAATAATTTTCACTACTTTTTTTAAAGTTGATCTTTTATCAAGATCACTCAAATGCTTGCTTTTGGATTTGATCAGTAAATGCTTGCCATTGCATCTTGATTAGCAAACTGCTTCCCTTTGTATCTCAACCCAGTAATATATTTGCCTTTATATCTTGACTAGCAAAATGCTTGCCTTTGAATCGCAAACCAGTGAAATGTTTGTTTTTATATCTTGACCTGTAAAGTGATTGCCTTTATATTGACCAGTAAAATGCCTGCCTCTGTATCTTGACTAGTAGACTGCTTGCCTTGTATCTTGACTAGTAAAGTGCTTGCCCTTGTATATTGAACAGTCAAGTGCTTGCTCCTGTATACTGACGAATAAAATGTTTGCCCTTTTAAATTTTTCAATAATATGCTTGCTTTGTATCTTTACCCATAAAATGCTTGCCTTTGTCTTCGCCATATATGCTAGTCTCTGTATCTTTATCAGTATTGACTAGTAAAATTAATGCTTTTGTATCTTGGATATTGAAATCCTTGCATTTGTGTATTGACCATTAAGAAATTTGCTTTTTGCATCTTACTTTACTTTTACTTTACTTTGATGGCTGCTTTTCCGGTCCCATACAGCAGGGGAACCCCACTCTCTACAGGACCTCCACTGTCGTTTTACCTTGTTCGTTCAGAGCATTTAACGTTTCATGTCTCATATTCTTCATTTATTTTTAAATCGTTACTGTCAAAAGACTCATGAAATAAGAGTCTTCAGTTTCCTCTTGAAAGCCTCTATTTCTTCAATCATTCGAATGTTTCGTGGGAGCTTATTACATAGTCTCGGGACCGCATATTTAAAGGCTCTGGAGTTTACAGTAGACATATATCTAGGTTCCAATAGTTTGAAGCCTTGTAAAATCCTTGCCTTTGTATTTAAGACAAGTAGAATACTTTCTTTTGTATTTAAGAATAGTAAAATGCTTTCCTTTGTGTCCCGACCAGCAAAATTCTTTCCCTTGTGTCTTGGCCAGACAAATGCTTGCTCATGCTTCATTATCATTAAATTACTAGCCTTTGTATTTTGACCAGTAAATCACTTTCTCTCATTTTTTTAGCAATAAAGAAATATTTTGTCCACTAAAATGCACGCCTTTGTATAAGGACTAATAGAAACTTACCTTTATATCTTGACTATCAAAATACTTGCTTTTGTATATTGACTACTAAAATGCTTGTCTTTGTACCTTCACTACTAAAGTATCTGCATTTGTATCATTGCCTCTAAATACTTGCCTTTGTCTCTTGACCATTAAAGTGCTTGCTTTCGTTTTTTGACTAGTAAAATGCTTTTCTTTCTCTCTTCACCAGTAAAATTGTTGCATTCGTGTTTTGACCAGTAAAATGCTTTCATTTCTTTCTTGACAAGTAAAATACTTGCATTTGCATCTTGACCAGAAAATGCTTTTCTTGCTTATTGACCAGTAAAGCGCTTGCGGTTGTTTATTGGGCGGTAAGATCTTCTCTTTGTCTCTAGACCAGTAACATGCTGACATTTGTGACGCTTAATAAGGGCATCACTGGATGAAAAGAGCATGCTATCAAGACGCAGAGCATTATTTTATCCGCTGTTTTCCTGTGTCCAAATATAGTGGTGATTTAAAACAGGAGCTTCCTTGCATCGACCTTGCAGTTATCTGTCATGTCACGTAAATATGTGGTAGAATTATTGTATGGAGTAACACGTATTGATCGATTAACCCAATTTTCGTCAGTGTTACTACAAATACTGTGGGGCACGGTGTCATAAAACAACTTTATTGCCCTTTTTATACTGTGTCATGGTGGCAACATGCTCTTTGTTTTTTTTTTTTATTTACATGATGTTTTCTATTTTCATAAGTACATCTTTTTTATCGTTGAATATTTTTTTTTTTTAAAGTTTTTTATGTACCTTTAAAGTTTTTGTTTACAAGCGAGGTAATTCCAACAATGTCTATGATGGATTGTGACTTCTTCTCTTCACATTTTTCATGTCCTTCCTTTTACTATAAGTATCTTTTGTCAGCTCTGTTGATCCAAGTTGTCCTTCTGTCATTACACAAGCATGATTTCTATGAACTCAGAAAAAAAGGGAATTAAAAGTGGAATTACCTCAAGTACTGAATGCAGGCTAATTAAAGATGAACATCAATGACGTTAGTATTAACTATTTATTTAGTTATAACAGCCCATCGTTACTGATTACGACATTCACAGCACCTCAGTACAAGATTTATAGATCATGAACAATTCCCAGATTACTTCAGCCATCTGTGCGCATTGCTAGTCTACATTATTATTATTATTATTATTATTATTATTATTATTATTATTATTATTATTATTATATGCTAAGCTACAATCCTAGTTGGAAAAATAAGACTTTATAAGACTAAGATCTCCAACAGGGAAAATAGCCCAGTGAGGAAAGGAAATAAGGAAAAAAATAAAATAGTCTGCCTGATTGTGCCCTTAAGTAAGAGAACTCTACCCCAAGACAGTGGAAGACCATGGTACAGAGGCTATGGCACTATCCAAGACTAGAGAACAATGGTTTGATTTTGGAGTGTCCTTCCCCTAGAAGGGCTGTTTAGCATAGTTAAAGAGGGTCTTCTACCCTTGCCAAGAGGAAAGTAGCCACTGAACAATTACAGTGCAGTAGTTAACCCTTCGAGTAAAAAATAATTTTTCGGTTATTTAGTTGTGGTCAGGTGTATGAGGAAAGGAGAATGTGAAAAGAATAAGTAAGAATATTCGGTGTATATATAGTCAAAGGCAAATTGAGCTGTAACCAGAGAAAAATCTAATGTAGTACTATTTGACCAACAAGAGATAAAATAATATATATATATATATTTTTTTTTTACCCATTACTCAAAATCTGCCATTGCATAGTTAACAAGCGTCTTTGTACAGTAATTCGAATGTGTCATGAAGATTTGAATGTACAGTTGGACACAGGAATTTCTGGTACACCAATTTGAAGACGTGCACCCACCCACACCCTTATTGCGCAGCGAGTTTCCGTGTTTAGCCCCTTCAACCACTTCTGCCATCTCTTCCTACACTGTCTGCTTGGTTACGTGCCACGAAGTAAGGGTGTGACAGGGGGCTCTTCTTCGGAGCGATAATAAAAAATCTATGACACAAAAATACTGTAAATACTAAATGAATATTTTTTTTCAATCTGTTGTATTAATGAGAAGCTCTAAAATGCGAATGTTATAAATATAAAATTATTAAAAAAAAAATGTATATGAAATAATTTACTCAAAATTTTCAAACTCCATTAACAAATAAATTTTGTGTTTGGTTAGCGATCCTAACGTGTGTACAGATGTTATATAAAAATAAACGCCAAAGCTTGACTAATTTAGAATGAAAAAAAGCTTAATTGATATAAATAAGAATAACATTAACGTTATATCAAAATCCTTTAAATATACTCCGAATATATTTAAAGGACCTTGCGTTAAATGATTATTTCTTATGGATGATCAACGTCGTTTGTCTTATCAAAGAAGCATTAAGAAAATTTCATAAATGAGGATAAAATACTCTGAAACCTGTTAAAAAGAATAATTCGCAATCGTATTCTCGCACATAGATTTACTTTTGCATAAATGATTCAAGATACTCACGTATATAAGCAGACTGTAACTAATATTCAGATGCAAATAATATACCTTCACACACTGTATACACACACGGCTTATATACACAATACATGTATGTTTACACAATACATGTATGTTTACACAATACATGTATGTTTATACGTATACAAGTTAATAAAGGAGGAAAAGTTGATATTAGGAATTCTATGAACATACGGTTTTCCCTTTCCCGGCTTCCATCGTTTGAATACGATAGTATCAAAACGAATTCTGGTTCATACGTAAGCTGTGGAGAGTTCATTTGGTGCATATGCGTGTTGCTTTCGTAAATTTTTGCGTAGTCCCATATTACACACACACACACACACACACACACATATATATATATATATATATATATATATATATATATATATATATATATATATATATATATATATATTATACACACACACACACACACACACACACACATATATATATATATATATATATATATATATATATATATATATTAATACATATATGTATATGCCTACATACATACACACGCATATATATATATATATATATATATATATATATATATATATATATATATGTGTGTGTGTGTGTGTGTGTGTGTGTGTGTGTGTATTCAAATAAGCCAATTGGCTACGATGGTGAAGATGGGTTGATTTCAATTCTAAGTACAAAACACCTGAATTCGACAGGTATAAGTACAGAAGTATTGTCATTGACTTCGATCTTTCTTCGTGGCCAAGTGGGTTAGTCACTGTCTGTACAAGCTTGCCGACCAGGGTTCGATTCCCGGCCGGACCCAAGCTCTTGTCTTTGTGTGATTTCGCCTGGGGTTCTGATCCCGAGGTCGTTAAGAGAATCCAGACATTAATGTATCAAAAATATATATTGCTTATTTGAATATGAAAAACACGTAAAAATGTGCAAAATTTATCACACACACACACACACACACACACATATATATATATATATATATATATATATATATATATATATATATATATATATATATATATATATATATATATATATATATAATTCCTACTCTTTTCCTGTTTGTGAAGGATCTTATGGGCTGGTTAATCTCCTCATTTTAATAATAATAATAATAATAATAATAATAATAATAATAATAATAATAATAATAATAATAATAATAAATAACCGTCTAACACCTTAAATGTTCTCGGCGAGAACTTTTATGCGCCAAACCCCCAGAGAGAGAGAGAGAGAGAGAGAGAGAGAGAGAGAGACCTTGAATACATGCTGTTGTCCAAGAGTGGCTGAAGCAACCCAATCATTTATACTACCCCCATCTCTGCATTTCCCAGAGTTTGTCCCCCACCCCCAACTACAGATACCCGAGTGAGTATGCTCCGTAACGTATCTTCTTTCCTTGAAGCCAGATTCAATATTCGTTATCTATCAGCTTCGCGATGCTTTTCAATACCGAAAAGTAAGAAAGAAATATGGAAAAAAAATAACATCTGGTTTTCCTGCGAGCAAGTGTTTCGGTTGAACTTTGCCACGAAAACTGGAACCTTTTGCTTTTTCTTTTCTATTTGAATTTGAACATTTTGCCACGTATGACACTCTAATGTACGTTCTGTCGTAAAACGCAGTTGCCAATAAATTAATTTCTTGCACTCAAACTTTTTTCCGTTTTTTATAATCGTGTAGCTTTTTTAAGCTTTTAGTGTCGTTAACGATGAAGTTCAACAAATAATGTTGTAGTGTTTACATGTATTTGTGGTTTCGTTTTATTTCTTATTACTACTGTTTGGTAACTAGAGGGCGTCATAACAAAACACTTATGGCACTGATAATTTGAAAATAATAACACATTCTTCACACGTATACAAACATTATAATATGTAATAATCCAAAACTATTTTATTTAAAATGTGGCATGATGAGGCAAAACCTGGTGAATATTGGTGAAAAAAGAGGAAACCTGACTGTTTTGAATAATTACAGAGGTATCACAAATACGTCAGTTGTCATGAAAATATATTGTATACTTAATCTATAAGAGCTTAAGAGAAAGAGCGATGAACAAGCAGAATTTAGAACAGAAAAACCAAATTTTCCTTTTAAGACATGAACAGGCATGTGCAGAAATATATATATATATATATATATATATATATATATATATATATATATATATATATATAATATATATATATATATATATATATATATATATATGTATATATATATATATATATATATATATATATATATATATATATATATATATATATATATGCTGCACATACCTGTACATGTCTTAAAAAGAAAATTTGTTTTTTCTGTTCTAAATTCTGCTTGTTCATCGCTCTTTCTCTTAAGCTCTTATAGATTACATACAATATATATTTTCATGACAACTGACGTATTTGTGATACCTCTGTAATTATTCCAAACAGTCAGGTTTCCTCTTTTCTTTTTCACCAATACTCCTAGTTTTAGCGAACATTCACCAGGTTTTGCCTCATCATGCCACATTCTAAATAAAATAATTTTGGATTCTGAGGTCACTTAATTTTCGGCCAATATCACCTCAGCAGTTATTTCATTGTATCCAGGGTCTTTCCATCTCAGAGTTTTTTTTAATGATAGCTTCGACTTCAAACACACCCAATTCATTCATGGGCACATCAAAGTCTTCCTCAGCTTCAGGTATATCAATCAAATTATTCCCTTCATATCTCCTATTAATGACCTCCCTAAAGCGTTCCATCCAACGTTGCCTTTCTTCATCTTCTGATATAACATATCCATCCCTCTTTTTGATGGGTGCTTGCAGCTTCTTCTTTGCCTCAGTAGAGATTTCATAAAGTATTCTATGAGCAATTCTTACACCATAGCCACTCCCTGAATTCATAACTTTGTCATCCTAATCTGCTTTCCTGTCTAAATACTCTCTTCAGTCATTCCTGGCTTTTATTTTGACCTCACTATCAATACCGGAATACTTAGCATGCTCTACCTTGTAATTTTCATTACTTCCTCGAAAACTTTCAACAATCAATTTCTCTCTTCTATAATATCACAAGTATCATGTGATATCCATGACTTTCTCTTTGTAATTGCAGTCTCAAAACTCCACTACCGAGTGACTGATATATGTTATTAATATCACACCATTCTTCGTTAATCGTCTGTTCTTCGTCTCTCAAAGTCTCCAAGACTGCAAATCGATTCCTACATTCAATTGCAAAGTTTTCTCTATGCTCATCTTCTAGAAGCTTAACTGTATCAAACCTATGTATGCTATCTACATTTCTGTAGGGTGCTTTCAGTTTTAATCTCAGTGTGGCAATGAGAAGCTGGTGACCACTGCTAATATCTGCACCTCTATAGCTTCTTACACTTCTAAGAGTCCCCCTTCTCTCTTTATTAATGGGTATGTGATCTATTTTATTTTTATAATTGCTACATGTCGAAGTCCATGTATATTTGCGGATGTTGTTGTGATGGAAAAGAGTACCTCCAATAACAACATTGTTTGTTGAACAAAAAATTATAAAATGTCCCCCATTTTCATTTGCAACTTCCCTAAGACCCTCAACACCCTCCACATTCTCTATACCTTGATTATTTCTTCCAACTTTGGCAATTAAGTCACCAATCAAAATTTTCATATCTCTCTCTGGGATCACATCTATTATACTCTGCAGTTCTTCATAGTATTTATCTTTCCTTTCTTCAGGGAAGTCATTTGTCGGTGCATAGCAAACTATAATACTCATATTGTACTGCTTTTATTTAAACTTTGTAAGTAACAATCTACTACTTACAGCTCTCTACTCCGTTAATGCCTTTTCTGCTCTTGGTGTCATCATCATTCCTACTCCTTCTCTTCCAACTCCATCTGTTCTTCCTGAATAGATATATACATTGCCTTGGTCTAAGATTTCCTTACCAATCCCGTTATAACTTATTTCATTTAGGGCTAAGATATCCAAACCATATTCATAAATTCATTCTCCACTTTCTGTAACTTCCCAATCTGATTCATGGTTCTAACATTCTAATTACCATTTTTCAATGTTTCTTTAGTATTTATAAACCGGGAAATTCTTAGGACACCGCTACCCTCGGGACTGGGGCAGATTTTGATATACTTAGTAAGCCTACCAACAGATATGAAAATGTAATCATGTGTGAACATTATTTGAGTAATACTTTAAAAAATAATCATATTTATGTAATGTAATAGCTGTGTTTGCATAAAAGAATAAAAGAAAACTTTTCTATGTATAAAATTATTCTAATTTGCCTATCTCTGGAATAGTTTTCATATCCATATGAAATGGGGAAGCAAACAGTTCAGTAGCTAGCGAGAATTTAATTAAAATTTCTTCTTGTAGAGCTGCCTACGTGTCACCACATTTCAGACACTGCTCATTGCTTATTACATGGTTGTTTAATGTTTGGAAGTGGGCTGTGTTTTAATTTATGATTTGTGATTCCCACAACCGTAATTTGGTATGAAACCCATTGATCAGGGAGAACAGATCATTAATGAGATGAGCTTTCCCTTGAAGCATAATATTCAGAGTACTTTAATATCTACCAAAATGCTAAGTCACACTTCCATTCATTATCATTCATTTCAGGAATAGAGTTACCATTCATATCTGAGAAGAGCACTATTTCATTCAAAAGTTCAGGTGCTCTTTTCAGCATTCCTGCCTTACTTAGCCACCTGACTACACAAAAATACTTCACATCATACCATGTGCTTCAGTATCTGTCAGTAACTCACATGCGATTATTATTATTATTATTATTATTATTATTATTATTATTAGCTAAGCTACTACCCTAGTTGGAAAAGCAAGATGCTATGAGCCCAAGGGCTCCAACAAGAAAAATAGCCTTGTGAGGAAAGGAAATAAGGAAACAAGATAAGCAATAAACAATCAAAATAAAATATAATATGAACAGTAACAACATTGAATTAGATCTTTCATATATAAACTATAAAAACTTGAAACCTTTTGACCTAATGATGTTGACTGCTTTCACAACACCATTGGCTACATGTGGAAAGTTTATTGTCTTAGCACACAAAGTAAATAATACAGTGCAAGACAATAAGTGAAGACGAGTTAAGATTCAGTGACTCCAGTCTACCATTCAACAATACTACCAGACCATTCTCATTAACCTGCCATCGCAGGAGCTCCGTTTGTTGTAATGGAAACTAAATTCTTGTAATCCAGCCCAAACCTACCTAACACAAGTGTTATTCCTGATGGGTGAAGGCTACAGCAACCCCCATTCCTCTCTCTCTCTCTCTCTCTCTCTCTCTCTCTCTCTCTCTCTGTTGAGGAAACAATTTAGGGATTTGAGTAATTAAGGTTGAGTAAATTTTCATTTTGACAGATGGCTCAATAGGCCATTAATTTTTGGAGGGTCGGGCCGCACTGAAAAGTTTTGAGGGCCGCAGGTTGCACAGGTTACACCTGAGTAGTCAGATAGATCACCCGCCCCCTCTTTTGTGTGTGTGTATGCGTGTGTCAGTAACATGAAAAACTTCAAATCGATATATGAACCGAAGAGGCAAATGCAATAAGATGAAAAGTACAGAGAAGAAAAAAATGATGGACATGAGATATTAACTATGAAATAAACAATTATTATTATTATTATTATCATTATTATTATTATTACTTGCTAAGCTACAACCCTAGTTGGAAAAGCAGGATGCTATAAGCCCAGGGGCCCCAACAGGGAAAATAGCCCAGTGAGGAAAGGAAACGAGGATAAATAAAGTATTTTGAAAACAGAAACATTAAAATAAATATTTCCAATATAAACTATAAAAACTTTAACAAAACAAGAGGAAGAGAAATATAAAATAGTATGCACGAGACAGTGGAAGACCATGGTACAGAGTCTATGGCACTACCCAAGACCAGAGAACAATGGTTTGATTTTGGGGTGTCCTTCTCCTAGAAGAGCTGCTTACCATAGCTGAAGAGTCTCATCTACTCTTGCCAAGAGGAAAGTAGCCACTGAGCAATTGCAGTACAGTAGTGAACCCCTTGGGTGAAGAAGAATTGTATGCTAATCTCAGAGTTGTCAGGTGTATGAGGACAGAGGAGAATCAGTAAAGAATAGGCCAGACTATTCGGTGTATGTGTAGGGAAAGGGAAAGCAAACCGTAACCAGAGAGAAGAATCCAATGTTATACTATCTGGCCAGTCAAAGGACCCCATAACTCTCTAGCGGTAGTATCTCAACGAGTGGCTGGTGCCCTGACCAACTTACTACCTACCTTAACATGTTTTAGTCGCTTCGATTTAGTGGCGCCATCTCATACTTTCTTTTTTTTTTTTTTTTGTAATTTTAAGCCCGTGGTTTCTATTTACCTCTTTAATATCTCATTTGGTTGGTAATCAAGTCTAGTAATATTTATAGATTCCTTCAGAAACAATGTATGCAAAACATCCTCTGTATTACGTTTATTTGTTGGATTGCTTGTTCATTTCGGAAATGCACAAGACCTTTAATGATAGTGATTTTACCCTTCATAAGGATCTAGCACCATAAATTTATGTTAAAAGCTTTTGCCGATACTTTATCAAATAATCGATGGCCGGACCTCTTGCAGCCGTCCTTAATGACGTTGCTCATGAAAGTAAACAAACGAACGCTATCTCCCAACAGTCCCACCTTATGTGCCGGGAACGAAGCGTCCTGTTGTCATGGCAACGCGTCATGTGGTTGCAGGAACCACGCGCATGTCTCGTCTGACATAGAACGTTCTAAGAAATTATACCCTAGTTATTAAACCACTTGGTACAAAAACTGAAAACTATTACGTTGAATGAAACCCTGTGGTCAAAATAAAAGTTTAGATATTTCCCAAATAACTAAAACAAAAACAAAGAAAAATAAATTAAATCCTGGTGTATTGGTGGTTCCTCAACACAGGTCTTCAGTGTTACGTGATGTTTTGTGACGATCAGACATCCTAGTAGGATGCAACAACATAACATCCTCACACCTTCATAACATCATGACTTGACCAAACGCTGAAGGATTATAGGGCCACGACAAGGTCACCAGAAAATTTCCATTCATCTTCAGTATCTTTTTTTTTGATAAAGGTAAGTTAATCGATGGAAATAATTCTAGCTAATTTCCCGTTTCTCTTTTCCTTCCGTAAAGTGCACCCTCTTTCTACTTAGATGTAATAAAAACGATTAATACATTAAGCATACAGTTCATATACAGTACATTTATACACACATATATCCATATATATATATATATATATATATATATATATATATATATATATATATATGTATATATATATATATATATATAATTTAAATCTATATCTATATCTATCTATCTATATATACATACATATATACACCTATATATATGTATATATACACACACACATATATATATATATATATATATATATATATATATATATATATATATATATATACAGTATATATATATATATATATATATATATATATATATATATATATATATATATATATAAATAATTTTAACTTATGCATCAGAAACTTAGAGCCTTACTAGTACATAAGCTTGTTAAACTCGAACGGCTATGGAAAGAATAATGATGGGAATAACACTAATGGACAGAAAAAAGCAGCATGGATACGAGAGAAAAAGGTATTCTAACATGCACGAAAATGAAATTGACATGGGCAGGATATATAATGAGAATGACAAATAGATGGACATTAGCAATAATAGAACAGGTCCCTAGAAATTGCAAAAGAAGCAGGGCAAGGGAGAGAAGACGATGGATTGACGAACTAAGAAAGTTTGCCAGTGTGGACTGGCATAGAAAGACCTTAATTAGACACATGTCTAAGAAAAAGTATAAATATTCCAGTATTGATAGTGAAGTTGAAAGAAAGGCCAGGAATGACTGGAGAGAATATTTAGACATGAATGCATATTAGGCTGACAAAGCTATAAATTCAGGGAGTGGCTATGGTGTAAGAATTGATCATAGACTATCTAATGAAATCTCTACGGGGATAAAGAAGAAGAAGCATATACCCATAAAAAAGAGATGAATCTGTTATAACAACAGAAGATGAAGAAAGGCAAAGTAGGATGGAACACTTTACTGAGGTCATGAATGGGAGATATGAAGGGAATAATTTTATTGATATACCTGAAGCTGAGGAAGACCTTGCTGTGCCCATGAATGAATTCTGTGTGTTTGAAGTCGAAGCTATCATTAAAAAATATAAAGATGGAAAGCCCTTGGATACGATGGAATAACTGCTGAGATGATATTGGCCGAAAATAAAGTGACTCCCAGAATACTTACAAGATCATTTTGTAGAATGTGGCGTGAAGAGGCAAAACCTGATGAATAGGAGCTAGGGGTGTTGGTGAAAATGCCAAAAATAAAGGAGATCTGACTGATTGCAATAATTAAAGAGGCAGCACACATACGTCAGTTGCCATGAAAATATATAGTATGCTCATTTTAAAGAGAGTAGAGAAAAAGCTTGATGAAAAACTGAGAGATGAGCAAGCAGGATTTAGAAAAGGTAGAAGTTGTACTGACCAAATTTCCATTTTAAGACGTGATACAGCAATGTGTAGAATACAGAAATCCACTTTTGATGGCATTTGTGGACTAAAAAAAAGCCTTTGATAGTGTGCACCGGCCAATTTTTGTAGAGGGTCCTGGGTTATTATAGAGTTCCTCTTAGATATGTAAATTTGATTAAGTCTGTTCATAAGCATAGTAAGTGCAAAGTTAATGTTAGTGGAGTCTTATCAAATGAATTTCTAGTGAAAAGTGGAGTACTCCAAGGGAATGTGTTGTCACCTATGTTGTTTATCAACCTCATGGATTTTGTAATGCATAGAATAGTTGGGGATGGTGGAGGAGGATTGGACTAGATTGGTAACCAGAAATTAACTGACCTATAGCATGCTGATGGTGCTGTCCTTATTAGCAGAACACCACACAACTTGCAAAGCTTGCTTACCAAAATGCATGAAGTATCACATATAGGTTGGGTTCAAGATAGATAGAAGAAAGACAGATGATGAGAATGGAATATGCAATGGAAGATTGAATCATTGGAAGGAGAAAGGATTAATGAGGTAGAATCATTTAAATATTTAGGAACTATGATCTCTAATACAAGATCTTTAGAATTTGAGTTTAGTGAAAGATTGAAAAAAGCAAATCAGACAGTGGCTAGGTTCAGTAAAATTTGGAAATCAAATCACCTGAAATTACATATGAAAATCAGGCTATATATCAGTTTAGTAAGATCTGTGTTACTGTATGGACATGATTCATGATATGACAATGAAACAATATCCAACAGATTTTGTAGATTTGAGTACAAAGCCCTCAGAAGAATATTGGGAGTTAAATGGCAGGACAGGATTAGAAATTAAACTATAAGAGAGATTACTCGAGTGGCACATGGGAATAAGATCATGATGGAGATGGTTTGGACATGCTCCTCGCCTTCCCCAGGAGAGATTAGTTCACCAAACGTTTAACTGGGCTCCACAAGGCACTAGAAGAGTTGGAAGACCCAGACCTACATGGCTGATGACCATGAAGCGTGAAGTAGGAGATGATGAATGGAGAAGTATTGATTTATAAGCTCAAGATAGAGACGACAGGCGAAATCTAACCGAGGCCATTTGCGTCAATAGGCGTAGGAGGAGATGATGATATACATCAAATGAAATTCTCCACCGGTGAAGGATAACACTAAGTGTTACCTCGTTTTTTTTCAGCAACTTATAAAGTGCTGAACTTGTCATCACCATGACCTAAGCAATGAATGTTCAAGGATGTGCCGACAGATTGCAACATTTCACGAAAGGGCAAGCACTGAGACCGGGGAGGATGTGCCTACAGCTTTTATGTTTTCCTGGCGTTGCTCATTGATATACGTACTTACGAGATCCGACGTTTCTTAACATTATTGAGAAAACGGCCATCAAAGTTATATATATATATATATATATATATATATATATATATATATATATATATATATACATACATATATATATATATATATATATATATATATATATATATATATATATATATACAGGTTTTGTGTATTTACATGAAACTAATATTGAGGAAGTTTTATGCACAGGAGTCTCATCCACGATTCAGAAGTTCAAAAATGAATTTGGAAGCGACTTATGTTGATTTTCTCTGGGTTCATCTCCTAATAGAGAAAACAGAAAAGAATATATATATATATATATATATATATATATATATATATACATATATATATATATATATATATATATATATATATATATATATATATATAGAGAGAGAGAGAGAGAGAGAGAGAGAGAGAGAGAGAGAGAGAGAGAGAGAGAGAGAGAATATATGAAGCCAAAGAAACGCACCGTTTAATCGTGATATGTGAGTCTTAACGCCACTGAAGTTATTTATACTTGAAGGGGTAAGGTCAAGGCTCAGCTAATGGGTCGGGGGAGAATTCTGACCCAACATTTAGGGGGAATTAAATACAGAACACTAAGAAGTTAGCATGTTGGATTTTATGGATGTAAATTTTGCATATATGGGTAATTCATTAAAATGGAGGTTGGATAAATGTGTCAAATATGCACAATGTGAGGGAAAAACAACAACAACAACAACAACAACAACGAGGTTTGAATCAAAAGTTATAAGTTGAAAATAGAAGTTTGTGCAAATGCGCTCTATTAAAAGTTATTAGAAACAGAATCATGGTAGATTAGATTACTGCCAGACATAAAAATCAAGCATTGTTACCACATACATTGACTCGATTTGTTGGCCTTCTCCTGAGTGACAATGCGAGATTTTCCAGAGTTTGGTAAAAAATATATATATATTGTAATGGCAAGGCCTCTAAAACTAAGGAATACGGGCAGTTGGCTTTTCATTCTGTTTAACACAAGTCAAATTTTTAATAAGAGAAAAATCTGATGAGTTTAGTTTAGCATTACAATCTAGGTACCCCGAGCTAAAAGATCAAATGGAAGCAAGTAAAGAAGAAATACACAGTAATTTATATTGGAATCAAATCAAGAGATACACTTAAAAATTTGCCGTAAAGACGGTAAATGCTTGGCAACATTTATTCCAAGATTTTTAGCGTTTTAAAACGGATATATTGACGTTAAGGAATGATATTAAGGCCACCAACCAGTAAAAGGTAATATCAAAGTAAGGTAAAATTATGATCACCTGTATTTTACTGAAATGCAGATGAGAACAGTATATATTTACGGAGAATTTCCGATTAAAATTACGGATTTTTTTAAACAATGAGATGGAAAAGTTCCAAAACAGGACCAAAATTGAGAAAACATGACAGAAAGGAAACGGCATCAAATTGATGAAAAGATGAGTTGGCGCCAACAGATGTTTGCTTTAAAGGTTGAAAATAGTAATACTAATGACAAAAGAGTTGAAGAGATAAAAATTTCAGAGTATTTCTATACAAAGCTACACAATAGTGATGTAGAAATAACTTTATCAATAGAAATGATGAAACACCTGACCGGTACCAAACGTAACAGTAGAAGGAGTAAGGAAAGCCTTAAAAAGCATGAAAAGAGGCAAAGCCACAGGAGAAGATAGCATAACAATTGATTAGATAATAGATGGAGGAGATTCCATAGAAGTAAAACTCGCTGAACTTTACCCTAAATATCTAGTTAGGAAAAATTTTATCATTATACTAATTCACAAAAGGGAAGACACAAAAGGCCTGAAAAATTACCGCCAAATAAGTTTACTCTCGGTAATATATAAAATATTTACAAAGATCTCATTAGGCCGAATAGAAAGATAGCTAAACTTTAATCAACCAAGAGAGCAGGCAGCCTTTAGAAGTGGGTATTCAACAACTGATCATATACATGTAACAGTATATATATATATGTGTATATATATATATATATATATATATATATATATATATGTATTTATATATATGTATATATGTATATATATATATATATATATATATATATATATATATATATATATATATATATATATATACATACATACATACATATACCAAGGCACTTCCCCCCAATTTTGGGGGGTACCCGACATCAACGAATGAAACAAAAACAAAAAGGGGACCTCTACTCTCTACGTTCCTCCCAGCCTAACAAGGGACTCAACTGAGTTCAGCTGGTACTGCTAGGGTGCCATAGCCCACCCTCCCCCGGTATCCACCACAGATGAAGCTTCATAATGCCGAATCCCCTACTGCTGCTACCTCTGCGGTCATCTAAGACATCGGAGGCAGCAGCAGGGCCTACCGGAACTGCGTCACAATCGCTCGCCATTCATTCCTATTTCTAGCACGCTCTCTTGCCTCTCTCACATCTATCCTCCTATCACCCAGAGCTTCCTTCACTCCATCCATCCACCCAAACCTTGGCCTTCCTCTTGTACTTCTCCCATCAACTCTTGCATTCATCACCTTCTTTAGCAGACAGCTATTTTCCATTCTCTCAACATAGCCAAACCACCTCAACACATTCATATCCACTCTAGCAGCTAACTCATTTCTTACACCCGTTCTCACTCTCACCACTTCGTTTCTAACCCTATCTACTCGAGATACACCAGCCATACTCCTTAGACACTTCATCTCAAACACATTCAATTTCTGTCTCTCCATCACTTTCATTCCCCACAACTCCGATCCATACATCACTGTTGGTACAATCACTTTCTCATATAGAACTCTCTTTACATTCATGCCCAACCCTCTATTTTTTACTACTCCCTTAACTGCCCCCAACACTTTGCAACCTTCATTCACTCCCTGACGTACATCTGCTTTCACTCCACCATTTGCTGCAACAACAGACCCCAAGTACTTAAACTGATCCACCTCCTCAAGTAACTCTCCATTCAACATGACATTCAACCTTGCACCACCTTCCCTTCTCGTACATCTCATAACCTTACTCTTACCCACATTAACTCTCAACTTCCTTCTCTCACACACTCTTCCAAATTCTGTCACTAATCGGCCAAGCTTCTCTTCTGTGTCTGCAACCAGTACAGTATCATCCGCAAACAACAATTGATTTACCTCCCATTCATGGTCATTCTCGTCTACCAGTTTTAATCCTCGTCCAAGCACTCGAGCATTCACCTCTCTCACCACTCCAACCACATACAAGTTAAACAACCACAGCGACATCACACATCCCTGTCTCAGCCCCACTCTCACCGGAAACCAATCACTCACTTCATTTCCTATCCTAACACATGCTTTACTACCTTTGTAGAAACTTTTCACTGCTTGCAACAACCTTCCACCAACTCCATTTAACCTCATAACATTCCACATTGCTTCCCTATCAACTCTATCATACGCTTTCTCCAGATCCATAAACGCAACATACACCTCCTTACCTTTTGTTAAATATTTCTCGCATATCTGCCTTACTGTAAAAATCTGATTCATACAACCCCTACCTCTTCTAAAACCACCTTGTATTTCTAAGATTGCATTCTCTGTTTTATCCTTGATCCTATTAATCATTACTCTACCATACACTTTTCCAACTACGCTTAACAAACTAATACCTCTTGAATTACAACACTCATGCACATCTCCTTTACCCTTATATAGTGGTACAATACATGCACAAACTCAATCTACTGGTACCATTGACAACACAAAACACATATTAAACAAGTGAGCAAGTCCTGAACGCGGACATGGTCCTCGTAGAGGACATACCTCCGCCAAGGTGACCTAGAGCGCCATATGTCCTAGAATCATGAATTGATGTGACTTCGACCTTCACATGACCTTGACCTTCACGTGACCTTCAAGTGACCTTGACCTTCACGTGACCTTGACCTTCACGTGACCTTGACCTTCAGGTGACCTTGACCTTCACGTGACCTTGACCTTCACGTGACCTTGACCTTGGGGTGACCTTGACCAAAATTTAATCAGTTCTTCCATACACATTGGGGAACTACTTGGCCAAGTTTGAAGTGATTCCGTGTAGAAATGTGGCCTCTACGTTGTCCACAGACAGACAGACAAACAAACAAACCGAACCGAAAACATACCCTCCTGGCGGAGGTAACAATCTCACCAACCATTCAAGTACAGTCACACCCCCTTCCTTTAACATCTCAGCTCTCACACCATCCATTCCAGACGCTTTTCCTACTCTCGTTTCATCTAGTGCTCTCCTCACTTCCTCTCTTGTAATCTCTCTCTCATTCTCATCTCCCATCACTGGCACCTCAACACCTGTAACAGCAATTATATCTGCCTCCCTATTATCCTCAACATTCAGTAAACTTTCAAAATATTCCGCCCATCTTTTCCTTGCCTCCTCTCCTTTTAACAACCTTCCATTTCCATCTTTCACGGTGTGTGTGTGTGTGTGTGTGTGTGTGTGCGCGCGCGTGGATTTGTGTTTTGTCATGTTCAAATAATTATTCACAGCTGACAATATCGATAATTTGTAGTATCACGTAACTGAATTACTCAAATAAATAGATCATCCATAAAAGTGAAAATATGATAATTCACGATAACCATGTCAGTAAAAATTCTTAAGATATTCCTATTCTAATCCAAGAATTTTCGAATCATTTATATGGAACTCATATCTGGGATTTAAAAGATCACCTAAACGTGCATCGTAATTCATAAGGCAAATACAACCAAGACATTTGTTTTTCAAAACTAACTAACATTTCAAGAAGCCAATTGATAGACATCGCATACGATTGTATCTGAGATTGATGGGTTTGGAAATCTAATCACATATTACTTATGATCGATATGACTGACATCTCACTCTGATCAAATTACACCACCCACTTTTTCCCTGCACATAAGTGTTTAAAAATTCAAGCCTTCACAGGAAGAAAACTCTCTCTCTCTCTCTCTCTCTCTCTCTCTCTCTCTCTCTCTCTCTCTCTCTCTCTCTCTCTCTCTCTCTCTCTCCATTAAGTGTTTAAAAATTCAAGCTTTCACAGGAAGAAAACTCTCTCTCTCTCTCTCTCTCTCTCTCTCTCTCTCTCTCTCTCTCTCTCTCTCTCTCTCTCTCTCTCTCTCAGGATTGGCCCAATGTCTGGGGCGGGGTCAACCATTCTGCCTTAAGTTGCAACTAGGGAGAGAATGTCCAGTTGCACTTGGACAGCAAGAAATTGGAAAGAGAGCTGAAACAGAGGGGTAATGGAGCACGAAGTGGTACAGCTGAGGGGGTTTAAGGGGAAAGCTACAAGACCGTTCAGTGATGCCTACAGTACACTGCAAGAGACTTCAATGATGACGATAGTTCTGAGACAGAGGAATATCTAAGGAGAGAAATTACAGTTTTTGGTGGAGAAGGAATCAAGAAATAAATAAATAAATGACTTGACAGCTTTTCATTCGTCATGTGGTATGTAAGGTGGGAGAGAGATAATCTGCAATACAGTGTACCCAATGCAACGAGAAAGTGATGATAGGGTAGCACACTGTTTTAAACGGATTCCCTCAGTAATGCCATATCTCCAAGTCCACTGATCACCGGCTTGCCTTTTTTCTCGAATTCCATTCCACCTCTTTACCCTTTGTCTGTCTCTATTTTTGTATAAATTGGTGTATTTCTGGAACTGTACCCCAAATTATCATAACTCTTCTTCCACATAACCATTGAGGTAAATTCAAGGTGTGTTTTCTCTATAAATGTTTCCCCCAGTCCTAAACATGAATCAGTAGAACTTCAAAAGTTAAAAGTTGCAGCAAATGTTTTTATGTTGAACAGGCTGACATAAGTCTTTCTATAGTTTATATATGACATATCTGTTTTGACGTTGTTACTGTTTTTAGAATGATTTACTGTATTGTTATTTTGTTCTCACCATTTATCTATTTCCTTATTTCCTTTCCTCACTGGACTATTTTTGGCCTTGGGCTTACAGCATCTTGCTTTTCCAACTAGGGTTGTAGCTTGGCTAGTAATAATAATAATAAAATGAACAGGAGCCCTCCCATGTTTGTATGCCAAACGTTGTTGCTACACACGCACACGGAGAGTTTACATGCTTCAGGCTCGCCATATGATCACCTTCATGGCCAAGCTAAGGCAATTATCTACAACATGAAAAGGTACTTTTTGGAAGAAATGGCAGAGAGAGAGAGAGAGAGAGAGAGAGAGAGAGAGAGAGAGAGAGAGATTATTTCGAAAATACACAAATTCATATATATATATATATATATATATATATATATATATATATATATATATATATACATATATAGAGTATATATATATATATATATATATATATATATATATATATATATAGAGAGAGAGAGAGAGAGAGAGAGAGAGAGAGAGAGAGAGAGAGAGAGAGAGAGAGAGAGAGAGAGCAGGCCGGTGATGTGTAGAAACATGGTATCAGTGGGGGAATTCAATACACACCCTTTCGGTCATTTTTCGCTGAGTTGATTATAATCTGCTGATTATAGCTAAGTGGCAGAGGGAGTGAGGCAGTAATGAACAATTCAGCAATTTTCCATTCAGGAATCCGTATCCGAGGAACTGTGTTTCGTGACAGATATTGGTTTTGAAATAAGGAAATATTTTGCGATAATTTGATTGTCATACTATAGTATAAGAGCTATTGACGTAAAAAACAAAATAATATCAACTGCTAGTACTAATATTACCACTACTACTAATAAAAAGAAATATCCAAAACATGAAAATTCTCCTAATAATCTATTACGGAATTTAATTTTTTTCTGCGTGATATTCAACATAGATTTCAGTAAGAACTAGATCAAGCAGTGAACCAACCGTAAGACTGAGATTACCCTCGTAAGTAGACAAAAAGCACAAAACAAAACTCAGCATAAGCAACAGAACATTGCAGAAGAAGAAGAAGAAAAAAAAAGAAAAAGAAAAAGAAAGGCAACGGGTGGTTGGATCACATGACTGAAACGACTCATATAGCGCGTAATTAATATCATTCCCTCTCAATAATTGACCAACTCTATTTTTTTCGTTTTTCGTATTTCATC
Organism: Palaemon carinicauda; assembly: GCF_036898095.1. NCBI lineage: Eukaryota > Metazoa > Arthropoda > Malacostraca > Decapoda > Palaemonidae > Palaemon > Palaemon carinicauda. Next base: position 38,595,460 of record NC_090742.1, read on the forward strand.
GTTACACTATTCGTAATTCATTTGATTTTGTTTGTGTCTGCTGGTGTTAGAAAGAGGAGGTAATGTATGGTATTTTATAAGAAGAAATCGAGATAAATCGATAAAGATTAATTAAAATGATTGTCATATGTACTTCACAGATGTACAAGCGAGTATATATATATATATATATATATATATATATATATATATATATATATATATATATATATATATATATATATATACTTATAATGTATGTATATACGTAAATATATATACGTACATTATATATACACGTATATATACATGCACATACACACTTCTTATATACATATGTGTATGTATATTTGTGTGTGTGGACATCTGTCTTAATGTTTAATCATTATGATACTCGATACTTGTAATGGAATAAATTAAAAAAAAAATTATATTTTTTTTTTCAAAATAATAGTGACCAATTTCTTTTATAATTCCATAAAGGAAAGTGTCCCTAGTGTGATATTAAAATGCGACTCGTTATTATTAATAACATTAAGTAACGAGAAATTGAATCACGTAATACGAACTGCAACCTATTTGTGGAATGATCTTTATCACAGCCATAAGTTCAAACTTGGTGCAAATGCTTTTATTTATTGTTGTTGAGCAGATTGACCTACGTTTAGTTTTCTAGTCTATTGTTACCTATTGTTGCCCGCATGTCTCTTAATTAATCGATAAATCTCCTCTTATTCCTCTTCTCCTGTTACCTAGCCTCCTACCCGGTGGCTCTATGCTAGCATCTTCTTCCCTTCTCTTCACTTGTCTGAACCACCTTATAGTCTCTCTTGTTTATTTCCAAAGTGATTGGTATGTGCAGTTCCTCTAATGAATTTACTTCTGATTTTGTCCTTCCTCATTACCCACGCTGAAAACCTCAACATTTTCCATTTATGCAACTTAATCTCTGCTTCTTGGTTAAAGGTACGATCTCCAAGCCATGCAACATAGCTGGTCTTACCACCAACCTATAGCCCTTCCCTTTCAGACTTGCTGATATCGTCTTGTCGCATACCACACCTGATACTCTTCTCCAACCGTTCTACCCAACTTAAATTTCACTCCTCACCTTCCTATAGCTCTCACCATCACTTTGTATAGTTGATCCTATATTCATCTACCTTTTTCAGTTTTACACCTTCCAATTGTATCAGCATATCTGTCATCCCCGTCATTTGAACCCTATACTCATAGTTAAGCTGATTTTCACCCATCCTCTCTACTAGTGCATACCTCCAAATTTCCAGATCTGCTTCAACCTTTCCACAGATCACTGTCATCTTCTAATAACAAAATATAGAAACCCCTGCCTAATAGCATCGGTCAATCTATACATGTTAATTATCATCATCATCATCATCATCAATATTATTATCATTATTATTATTATTTCTAGCTGTTACAACCCTAGTTGGAAAAGCAGGATGCCCAGCCTAAAGGGCTCCAACAGGGAAAATAACCAGTGAGGGAAGGGAAAAAAAAAAGAAAAAAAATATTTAGAACAGTAACAACACTAAAATAGACCTTGCATATATAAACTATAAAAACTTAAAAAAAAAAAAAATGCAAAAGGGAAGGGCTGAAAGCCGATCCTTTCAGGTAGTAGGTTGGCCAGGACACCAGACACTCGTTGAGATACTACCGCTAGAGAGTTATGGGGTCCTTTGACTGCCCAGACAATAATAGACTGGATCCTTATCTCTGGTTGCGGTTCACTTTCCCTTTACCTACACATACACCGAATAGTTTGGCCTATTCTTTACATATTCTCCTCTTTCCTCATACACCTGTCAACTCTGAGATTACCATACAATTCTTCTTCTCTCAAGGGGTTAACTACTGCACAGTAATTGTTCAGTGGCTACTTTCCTCTTGGTAAGGGTAAAAGAGGCTCTTTTGCTATGGTAAGAAGCTCTTCTTGGAGAAGGACAATCCGAAATCAAACCATTGTTCTCTCGTCTTGGGTCGTGCCATAACCTCTGTACCATGGTCTTCCACTGTCTTGGGTTAGAGTTCCCTTGCTTGAGAATACACTCGGGCACGCTATTCTATCTTATTTCTCTTCTTCTTGTTTCGTTAAAGTTTTTATAGTTTATATAGGAAATAATAATTTTAATATTGTTACTGTTCTTGAAATATTTTATTTTATTTTTCCTGTTGGAGTCCCTGGGCTTATAGCATCCTGCCTTTCCAATAAGGGTTGTAGCTTAGTAAGTAAGTAAGTAATAATAATAATAATAATAATAATCCCACCTCAACATTAAATAATTCTAGTGTCATGTTACTTATATATGTGTAATTTGCATCATGGCTTCGTTTTCGTTAAAGGATGCTTTCCCTGGTGGGAAGCTTGTGACGTTGTGACAGTAGCATTTTCCAACTAGGATCGAAGCTTAGCTGGTAATATTAATACTGATGATACACCGTTTACATGAAGCTATGGCAAATACGTATATCTATGACCGGAAGTATTAACAATCACGCCAGCAAAACGTTTTTAGCACTAACATACTAGACCGAACCTCTGTTATTCATCATTTGTTTACGCGCGTTCGTGGTTAGAACCAGCGAGTTGTGTTTATTCATATGCATGTTGGTATTTATGACCTCTATGGAAGTATACAGGGGGAAAATGTAATATTGTTGATAAAAATGTAACACGTATTAAAGATACGATATTTGAGATTCACGTCCATAGCTCTTCGATTAGGAATTTAATTATATGCAATATCATTTCTGTTAATTCTGCTCTTCTTGTCATGATAGTTCAGTTTCATGTATGTAACGTATTGTACATACTAGCCTTCATCTCATTTATATATATATATATATATATATATATATATATATATATATATATATATATATATATATATAGTATATCATAAGATTATGGCTCCCTGGTCTGGGCACTAAAAATATATTGTACTATGGCTCATGACTGGGAACCAAACATATAATATATATACTACGACTGCCTAGTTAATCAACCTCTCGAATTCCAAATTTACTGTTTGCTTTTACATTAAATCTGTTACACTTTAAAATATTAATGCACTAATTCTGAGACAGTAAAATAACGCCCTGACAGCAATATATAAAACACTGAATATCCAAAGGTCTCTTAAGTACACTAAAAAAACTAAACTGTGTAATTACTCTTTTTTGTATTATTTCAAACCTACCGAAGTTCTTAACAGGATACTAGCGGAATCTGATTCTAAACAATGGTGATTAGAATAATACACTCTTTACAAAAATAAATATATTCTATATAAATTGCAACACTTTGAAAAGAAATTACATAATAACAACATAAATCACTTGAATTATTAAGTCTGAACAAAGCTTAGATTATGACAAAACTGATACGATCTGAAAATTATATATGAACTTGACTTGAACTATTAAATCTGAAAAAATCTTAGACTAAGACAAAAGAAATAATGCAATGTAAATTATCCAAAAGCTTGAAATTAAATTTGAATAATACAAGATTCAAGTTTGATACTTAATGAAAATAGATAACCAGATCACGATACAAAATCTAACCCTCCTACAGAGCTGTTTATAAAATTTTACACAATGCCAACACTCGCCCTAATACAATGAATTCATAATCATCGTTTCGTTTTACGTATCTTTTTGACACACGCTTTGCTTTGGGGCACAGAGTCACTTAGAAGAGGACACTCTATACGTACTGAACACTTTCAAAGACAATACACAGTGTTGTGTGAGAGAGTAAGAGAGGTGAGGAGATGACAATCTTAAGGCTGGTAATCTCTATCTCTATGTCTCTGCAAACCTGGTGTCACCTTTTTATATAAAATTCAGCAACTTCCAGAAACTTCCCGGACTGAGGTCTGGAAGCGTGGGGGCCGAGCAAGAGGCCTTAGTTGCCAAGTATCGCTCTCCTGAACGCTACTCACGTCATACCAGACGGCTCTCTCAGTCACTTAGCTCCACCGCCCCCTTTGCCCCCGAAATAAAATAAAAGATAACAGGCCTTCTCGAATTTTCCGAAGCACGTGGTAGAGAATTTTGCAAAGCACATATTACTGAGCATTCTCTCCCAAACATGACACAATACCTCATAAAATATAAAAGACCATTACCCAAGCCCTTGTTCATATCTTGCATGATCAAATAACATTCTCAAATAGATTACGTAACACTTTGTAACAAAAATATGAGATATAAAAAATTAATTCTTAAAAATAACTTAAATTTACGTATACTAACTTGAATAAAGAATACCATGACATTAACGACGAAAGTCTTACGTAATTTACGTATCACACTTACGTCTACATGAGAGGGGCTCATTTTAAGAGCTGGCTATTCATCTCTTCAATGCACAAATAAAATATAAATAAAATCATTAATAAACTACTGTATTTCCTCTACACTACAACAGCTTTGTAATATATATTTATATATATAAATTTATTTATATATATATATCTATATATATATATATATATATATATATATATATATATATACTGTATATATATATGTATATGTATATGTCTATATATATACATATACACACACATAAATATATATATATATATATATATATATATATATATATATATATATATATATATATATATATATATATATATATAAATGAGAGAGAGAGGGGCAAGTGTGGACGTGCATACTTGCCTCTCTCTCTCTCTCTCTCTCTCTCTCTCTCTCTCTCTCTCTCTCCCCCAAGTATATATATATATATATATATATATATATATATATATATATATATATATATATATTTGAGAGAGAGGCATGTATCCACGTGCATACTTGCCCCTCTCTCTCTCTCTCTCTCATATATACATATATTTAGAAGAGGTTAGACAGCAAGATGGAAGAAAGGAAGCTGGAACAGAGGTAAAGTAGAAGGATATAAAGCAGCCCCTTTGGGATACGGTATAGTCCCTTAAATATCAGATTATATATATATATATATATATATATATATATAATACATATATATATATTATATATACATACATATATATATATATATATATATAACAGATTTTGAGCGAAGCGAAAAATCTATTTTTGGGTGAGATGGCCATGTCGTCCTGATGGAAGTTCCTATAGGGTAGCTTCCTAGGGTATATTACAACTACGGCGATATTCCCAGAGAATTTACCTTAAGGTACCAGAATTCTAACTCCTGGAGCGAATATCCCTCCTGAAAGGGATATCGCGACATATCAGAGGACGTATTCTTGACACGCCACATGGCAATCTGCATCCCGAACAGAGATTTCGTCTCGCAGGGGGCAGTTGGCAAGAAACGAATTCGGGAAAGAAAAAGGGGGAGCCGCTCCCAAGGCTCCCTATCTCCCGATTCGTAAGCGTGCCTGGCGCCAATCCTGGCGCCATCTGTATTCCTTGTAGCGTACACGAGGTGCTACAGATACTGTATGTAGGGAGGGGTCCTACAGCCCTTTCTTAGAAAGGCAAGGGCGGGTCCATCAGGACGACATGGCCATCTCACCCAAAAATAGATTTTTCGCTTCGCTCAAAATCCGTTTTTTGGGCTCAAGCCATGACGTCCTGATGGAAGTATACCAGAGCATTACTGTATCTGTGGATTCTCAGAACGTGCCGTACTCCCCGGATGTAATTTTTCCCGGTCGACTAGACCTAGAGACCTAAGATGTTACCGTTATACATCTTTTCAACTAACTATAAACCATGTTAGAGCTTCCTGCCCCCTACAGGGAAGAGTCCTACTAGACTCTGGAAAAGTCTCGAAGAGTACATATACCTATGTATGAATACCAGGCAAGCTAATATAGTGGTCTCGCCCTATATTAAGTAAAGCATAGTTTGTAAAGAACCAATGCGTCAATATGAAATATCGACCAGTTCTCCGCACAATACTTGTATTGGACAAAGGTTTATATCCGCATAGGAGGAAACTAGTAAAACCGCCATCGTCCCCTTATGGGACGGGGTCCTCCCGTTAAGGGAAAGCATAAACCAATGCAACATAGCTTGCATAAAAGAACAATTCTATTAGAATTATCCCAGATAAGGTACATAGAATGAATGCTCAATTATACAAATAAATTGACACAGGTGAAGGAGACGCAAGGTTCTCAAGAACAAGTTCATTGGCAGAAAATAAACAGACAGGTTAACCACAATTATATATATATATATATATATATATATATATATATATATATATATATATATATATATATATATATATAAGAAGAGGATAACCCAAAACTTTAAGCATAAGTATGATAGTAAACAGAACTGTTTATCTAAAAGAAAACACATTAAATGCCACTTTTAAGATACCGAGGTATCAAAGTCATAAAAGTCTGTATTACAAATCAATGACATTAGGGTTAGAAATGCTCGGCACACATGTCTGCACTTATGCTAGGTTCACCTTTGGAAATGGAACAGTCTACATGGGCAACTCAGTGCCCTCACTTAGTTTGTAGTACGGTATGTAACTACACACTCACCCTGGAATTAATCGTCCCAATTAAAACCACTGTTCCTCGCAGAGTTAAACAGTAGGGTTAACGACACGACCCACTGCTACCACAGATCTCTTTAGTTCCTCTACTTGCTTCGCATAGTGGCGAAAGAACACTCTGGAAGACTTCCAGCCAGTGTATGAACAGAGATGTTCAAAATCCATACAATTAAAGAAATTTAAGGATGAGGCAACTTTCCTCGGATCGTGACCTGCGGGTGTACTGTCAGGATCCGCTCTGCGAATAAAATATGTGATTTTCGCTCTGAGTTGATTCAGAGATAAATTTGAGCCTGATGTTTCTCCCCTGAATAGTTGACCACCCTTAAAGTCTGAAGTTCTATGAAGATAGACCTTTAGGCATTCTACTGGACATAGAGATGCATCTTCTTTCAGAGGGCAGATTCTCCAGGGACCCCACCTGTTGGTGGGTAACTCATTCTTGGCGAGAAACGTAGGATCCGGAAACAGGTTCAGTTCTCCCCCATCCAGGAACTGAACACGACCTGCCTCTCTCGAGAGGGCTACAATCTCACTAACCCTGGCCCCAGACGCGAGTGCAAATAGGAAAATAACTTTTTGTGTCAAATCCTTTAACGCACATTCTTCATTGCACAACAGAGAAGCGAAATGAAGAACTTTGTCTAAAGACCATGAAATGGCCTTTGGAGGTGCTGAAGGTCTGAGCCTAGCGCAGGCTTTCGGAACTTTATTAAAGAACTCGTTACCTAGGTCGACCTGGAAGGCATATAGAATGGGTCTTGTCAAAGCAGACTTACACGCTGAAATCGTGTTAGCTGCCAATCCTTGACCATGGAGGTGGATGAAGAAAGATAAGCAGAAGTCTGTCGAGATCTCCTGCGGATTCTTCGCCTTGACAAAGGCCACCCATTTTCTCCAAGATGACTCATATTGCCTTCTAGTAGATTTGCACTTATATTCCTCTAGGAAGTCTATGCTGGCTTTCGAAATCCCGAAACGCTTTCTCACCGCTAGGGAGAGAAAATCATGAGCTGCAGGGTCCGGGTTTTCTGTAATGAAGCGCAGACAGTCGACTTCTGGACTCGCTGGGTCAGAACTGGATCTGGTAACGGTACAAACTTCAGCTGTAGTTCCAATGCCAGGGGGAGCCACACGCTGTTCGGCCACTTGTGGGCTACTATTGCCGCTACCCCCTTGAAGGATCTCAGTTTGTTGAGGACCCTCAACAGAAGGTTGTGAGGAGGGAACAGATAAATCCTGGACCCTCTGTTCCAGTTGAGGGACATCACGTCCACTGCTTCCGCTAAGGGGTCCTCGTACGGGGACACGTACAGGGGCAACTTCTTGTTGTCTTTCGTCGCAAAGAGGTCTATCTGCAGTTCTGGGACTTGATTCAGAATGAAGGAGAATGATCCTGCGTCTAAGGACCATTCCAACTCTATCGGTGTGAACCTGGATAGAGCGTCCACTGTCACATTGCGGACTCCTTGAAGGTGAACTGCCGACAGGTATCACTTCTTCTTTTCCGCCAATCGGAAGATGGCCAACATCACCAGGTTGAGAGGTGGTGACCTCGATCCTTGTTGATTCAAGCATCTCACAACTACCTCGCTGTCCATCACCAACCTTATGTGGATCGAGTGACGCGGGTAGACTTTCTTTAAGGTAAGGAGCACTGCCATAGCTTCTAGAAAGTTTATGTGAAAGGTCTTGAATAGCTTGAACCAAGTCCCCTGGACTTTTTTCCGATGAGAGTGACCTCCCCATCCCTCCTTCGAGGCGTCTGAGTGAATCGTCACCGACGGGGGAGGTGGCTGAAGAAGAACCGACTTCTTTAGAAGTCTGGCTTGGGACCAAGGCCTGAGAAGAGTACGTAGCCGAAGCGGAACTGGTCTTCTCAGATCTCTTCGCACGATTGATGCAGAACTTCTCCAAACTCCGGTTGCATCCTTTAGCTGTGCTCTTAGCACTGGGTCTGTCACCGAAGCAAACTGGAGAGAGCTCAGTACCCTCTCTTGTTCGCGTCTTGATATCCTTTCGGAATCTAGAAGTCTCTTGACAGAACCCGCTATCTCCTTCCTTTTCTTCGCCGGGATGGAGAAACGGTGTGACAAAAGGTCCCAGTGGATTCCCAGCCACTGGAACTTTTGAGATGGAGAAAGTCGAGACTTTTATCTGTTGATCTTGAAACCTAGGTACTGTAGGAACTAGATCACTTGACTGGAAGCTTGCAAGCATTCTGTCTCGGATGCTGCCCACACCAACCAGTCGTCCAGGTAGGCTACTACCTGAATTCCCTTTAGGCGTAATTATTTGAGAGCTACGCTCGCAAGCTTCGTAAAAATCCTTGGGGCTATGTTTAGCCCGAATGGCATGGCTCTGAAGGCGTATAGTCTTCGTTGTAGCCTGAACCCTAGGTAGGGGGAGAGTCGACGGTTGATTGGAATGTGCCAATAGGCGTCTGACAAGTCTATAGAGACGGAATATGCCCTCTTGGGCAGTCAGGTCCTTATGTGTTGCAGTGTTAGCATCTTGAATTTGTAATACACTATGAACTTGTTGAGTGGCGACAAGTCCAGAATGACTCTGAGCTTTTCCGAGTCTTTCTTGGGAACACAAAACAGCCTCCCTTGGAATTTGATGGACTTCACCTTTCGGATCACATTTTTCTCCAACAGTTCTTGAACGTACTCCTCCAGAACGGGGGTGGAGTGTTGGAAAACCCGAAGGCCCGGGGGTGGAGTGCTGTACCAGCTCCAGCCCAGTCCATTCTTGAGTAGGCTGTGGGCCCAGGGATCGAAGGTCCACCGATCCCGAAATTTCAGAAGTCTCCCTCCTACCGGTATCATCCCACTTGGACTGCCGTCCCGAGGTCTTGCCTCCCTGACCACGACCACCCCTGAATCCCCTTCCCCTTGAGGGGCGCCCAGACGAGCCTCTGGCTGCCCCTCTAGGCTTTGCTCGAAAGGAAGTAGACTGCCCTTCGAACGATGGGGTGAATGCCGTGGACTGTGTCGACACGGCCTGGGGTACCCACTGAAAAGTGGTCGGGGTTTGTGCCACGATCTGGGGCACTGGAGGCAATGGCAATTGCAGTTGCTGTTGCTGTCTAAAAGGCTTGGCTGGCAGAGACGGTAGCCTAGTCCTCATAGTCTTCCTCTTTGGTTGAGGACCTTCATCCGGGGAAGACTTTCTTTTGATAGCCAGGCCCCACTTCTGGAGAAGGTTTCTATTCTCCAAGGCGGCCTTATCAACTACTTCTTTGACCAAATCGGTAGGGAAAAGGTCTTTGCCCCAAATGTTGGAGGAGATTAGTTTCCTTGGCTCGTGCCTCACCGTAGCCGAGGTGAACACGAACTCCCTACAAGCTCTCCTCGCCTTGACGAAGCCATAAAGGTCCTTCGTCACTGTGGCCAGATGAGTCTTGGCCACCCCCATGAACATTTCATGGACCTTGTGGTCACTTGCCATCGTCTCAAGAGTAGTCTGAAGAGACATTGAGGCAGCCAGTCTTTCTTTTGTCTCGAACTCTCTCTGGAAGAGAAAGTCAGACAGCTTAGGGAGGTCCTCGCCGAACTGACGTCCGGCGATATCAGCCTTCAACTTCCCAACTGAGAACGTAAGATGGACGTCCTTCCAGTCTTTGTGGTCCATAGGTAGGGCCAGTGACAAGGGTTTACACTCCTTCAGGGAGGGGCAAGGCTTGTCGGCCTCGACTGCTTTTAGTACAGCCGCAAACCCTTTCTGTAAAAAGGGGAAGGCTCTAGCAGGAGAGGACACAAAGGAAGGGAGCTTCTTGCTCAATGCAGCTACTTTTGAGTTAGAGAAGCCCCTCTCTTTCAACGAGGATGAAAGCAGAGCTTGAGCCTTAGTGAGGTCCATCACTATGACCTCCTTCGGCTCTGTCTCCTCCTTTGAAGCTGGTTCCTTCCTCAGCCGGACATAACAGTCCGGATATGATGCCTTGCTGGGCCAGAATTCCACCTCCTCTAGGGGAACTGAGCCCAGCTTATCCGAGATGACGATCTTTCCAGTCGTCATTGGCATGTGCTCAGCATACCTCCATGGGTTAGCATCTGAGCACAAGGGAAGGTCTTTCACATTGAGCCTTTTCTGGGGCCCATGTGATTCTGCAAGGCACTGCATCCGCAGTTCCATAGCAGCCGCCTTCTCCTGATTCTCCTTCTGCATTTGTTGGATCATTCCAACAATCGAAGAGAGGGCCTGTCCCAGCTCTACTGGGAGACCGGCCGATGTTGAGGGAATAGGCTCCGGAATTTGAACCGGAGTAGCCGACACCTCGTCGACCTCTTCCTCTACGACGTCCGGGGCTTGAACTTCATCCTGGCCTTCTGCCAGGAGGTCTTCTTCCAAACGCTCGTCCACGTCAGACATCCTGTCATCTAACTGGATGTCTTGCATCGCGACCGCGACTTCAGCATCCACCTGGATCTGACCTTGGGGGATCTCCTCTTGAGGCTGGGGAATCACTGCATCAGCTGATGCCTTAGGGAAAAGATACGCCCTCATCTTCTCACTTGGAAGATAAGGGCCAGAGGTGTTCTTTTGGAAGCCCCTTACCCAGGTACGAAGCTTCTCCCTTGCTATATCCCTTGATTCCGCCGTCCTAGGGGAATCAAAGGCCTCAGTAATCAGGTTAGTGCACACAATACATACCTGAGGGTCCCAATACTGGAGATCATCCTTGGAGACAGCGCATGCTGCGTGTCTCCTACAAAACTCATGTCCGCAGAGGTTCTCGCTGCGGACGTTGCAGAAAACATTTCCGCACTTCGGAGGGTCCCCCTGTAAAGAGAAGAAATTTCCATGAGTATCTAGTGAACTATGTATCACTGGATATGCATAGTATAGGATAACAATTCATAAAGGAAAGACACACACTTGTGTTTCCCTCACAACCCATTGTTGCAGCCTTCCAGATAATAAAATCAAATGGTTAATCTCTTCTAGAGTAACCAATGCAAGGTTTCCAAAGGAAACAGGTGGAGCTCACACCTAAGCAATGATTTTAAAATCCTGGATAATAGACAGGAAAGAACTCACTTTCCTATCTGTAGGGCAACAGCAAAGGACTGTGCAAGAAAACACAAAAGTGTTAGAACACACAGTGCTGTACCAAAACCCATACCATAGTTTTCTTCTTACTGTATATGTTATACTGAAGAATACTAGTACAGTATAGGAGGATACGTGCCGGCCGGCACTTGCCGGCCGGCACTTGCCGGCCGGCACACACCATAACTAGCTTTAAAGTATACTAATTAACAGCTATAAGGCGGCAGAACTCTGGTTCAAGTGCATGTGCCGGCCGGCAACAGCCAATGTCGGTCGGCAATGGCTGCCGGCCAGCAACTACACAAGGTAGTACCCAGCTGCCGGCCACACTCTTGGTGACCGGCAAACAAGGGCTGACATTAGCCGGCCGGCAAAGGTACAGGACCGATGCCAGCCGGCAGCAAAAGAACCAGAGGACTACACCCGCCCGGCTGCCGGCCTCATAGGCCGGCAGCCGGGTCGGGTACAGCACTAGAAGAAAAATAGGATGGATGCCGGGATAAAAGAGTACACTACCTCCAAGCCCAGCAATCCGAAAGAGTGCATATAAGGAAGGGGAGAATCTAATTCAGGCTTCCTGACCAATGCCGTCTGGCTCTACAGGCAGGCATGGATGAGGGACCAAGGGAGGTCCGGGCAGCACTCAAAATATAAGACCCTTGCCGGCCGGCAGCTCTGCCGGCCGGCAGGGGGCTGAGTCAATTCCACATCCTAACCTATTCTAGGTCCAGATGTAGAACGACGTACAGTACTGTAATGGCTAGGCCATTACAGAGATAGAGGGGGAAGGGACAAAAGAGGGTCCTACCAACCTTGCTTTAGTGACGGATCACCCGCAGCCAAGAAACTTATCTTAGCCTAAGGGAGATCCAAGGGGGGAGGCCAGCAATACTTGCCAGCTCCCAGAGCACCAAAGCAAGGAAGGTGTTGCCACTCCCAGGGAAAGAAACTTATCCTCCCCCGAGAACAGCAACAAGGACTAGTCTGGTAGATCACAAAAGAAGGAATCATATCCACAGAAACCTTCGGTAGTGACCTAAGGAGGCTAAGCCACCTTTGTCTGTGTCAGGCCAGCGAGGGAGACTCAGCCCCAAGCCAGACAAACACAGACTCAGACTAAAAAACTCTGTTGTTCTGTCCCTCTTTGAACCAGACTTACTGGAACAGGAAGGTACAGTAACACCCCAGTATAGTTTTATCGAAAATAAATTCGGAAAAAACCACTTAGGGATAAGCCCAAGGCTTAAACAGAGGGAAAGGGATTGCAGACCTTCTCCGAAGAAAAGAAAGCAACCGGGGAGTATGAGAAAGTATACTAAGGCTCCATAAGCAACTTAGTCTAGGCACCAAGAGAATCGATTACCTAAATCACCGAAACTCACTCGTATACTATCTTGGAAATATTCCACACAATCTTAAATGTATAAAACATAGCCTAAAGCTTCAATAAAATTTTAATACACTCGGAAAACCCAAAATCATGCATGAAGTATTAGGACCAAACGACTAGGCTACATGGCCTAGCGTAGGCCAGAATGGCGAATACTTCGCCAAAATAATACTAAGCACGAAAGGAAATCCTAAGTAATGCTAAATAGCTAAAATTTATTAAAGCAAAACAACCGGGAATGTCGCTCTGACTAACTAAACTTATACCTAGCGAGCGACAGCGTCCATGACGCCTCCGGTATGCTACGGCTCTTGTAACAAAGATTAATCCTATCAATCACTCAAAAATTTACCAAGAGCCTACATTTATACATAAAAGACATGGTACTCAACTTATCAGAGGCCGACGAAGACGGAGAAGCCATGAAAAGCAGAATAAATCCAAGATTTGCGAGAAACACAGGAAAAAACACCGAGCTGTTAAGCTACGCAAAAAGGAATACAGATGGCGCCAGGATTGGCGCCAGGCACGCTTACGAATCGGGAGATAGGGAGCCTTGGGAGCGGCTCCCCCTTTTTCTTTCCCGAATTCGTTTCTTGCCAACTGCCCCCTGCGAGACGAAATCTCTGTTCGGGATGCAGATTGCCATGTGGCGTGTCAAGAATACGTCCTCTGATATGTCGCGATATCCCTTTCAGGAGGGATATTCGCTCCAGGAGTTAGAATTCTGGTACCTTAAGGTAAATTCTCTGGGAATATCGCCGTAGTTGTAATATACCCTGGGAAGCTACCCTATAGGAACTTCCATCAGGACGACATGGCTTGAGCCCAAAAATATATATATATATATATATATATAGAGAGAGAGAGAGAGAGAGAGAGAGAGAGAGAGAGAGAGATTTCAGATTCAGTCTTATACGTCTTCGCGTTAAAAACAGACAAATTTTAGGACAGAAGACTCGAACTTTTCCAAAGTAACAAGAAGTCACGTAACAGAATCCGTTATTACAAATACAAGTTCTACCTCGCTATTAACTGATGGTTGCTTTGGTCTGCCCAACAACGGCTATTATCATGCACGCCATTTCTGCAAAGACCACATATCGACTTTTTTTCAATAATAAAAAATTGATGCAATTAATCACATTGCGGACTTTGGTTAGGAGAAATGGATTCGACAGAAGAGAAAGAAGAAAAAATCGGCAAATGATTTAAAATAAAATCTTTATATCAAATTATCTCTTCCTCTTGTTTGTTTACAAGTTTTGTATTTCATATATGAATCATCTGATTTGATATTGATACTGTTCCTACAATTTTTTATATGGTTCCGTGATTCTCTTGTAGTTTGTTTGTTTCCTTGTTTAATTTCCTCACTGGGCTATTTTTCCCTGTTGGAGCCCTTGGGCTTTTAGAATCATGCTTTTCTAACTAGCGTTGTAGCCATACATGTAATAATAATAATTATAATAATAATAATAAAAATAATAACCTCTTATTTTAGTAGTTCACCCGTTAACGACAAGAAATTGGGTTCGCAGACCGGCACTTTAATAAATTGGTTCCAACATTCTTTGATTTCATTGTAACAAAGCAAGGTATAATTCACTCAATCTAAGTTATTTATGACAGTTTTTTTTTTTTCGGTGATAAAAGTGGGTCGTAACTATGACTGAAACGAATACACGACCGTATTCCGAGTACGCTGGCGTTGATGTGTGTACACACACAATTACAACTCATGCAACCATTCATCAGATACTTAGTGACCTGCTAACCTTAAAAATGTGTAGTCTAGAAGTTTAAAATGTTACAGTTTAAGTTATATATATATATATATATATATATATATATACACAAATATATATATACTGTATATATATTTATATATGTATAAGTTATTTGTATATATGTATCCATGGAGGTAGTTATTTCATGGAACGAGTAAGAGACCTACTTTCAAAAGCCAATATATATATATATATATATATATATATACATATACATATTAATATATATATGCATATATATATACATAGTGTATGTAACGTTTGTATGAATGAACTTTCCTTTTCATACTTCACGAAGGAAACTCATAGTAGAGGAAAAAGCCCATTGATTTCATTAGTCAGGGCCAAACAACAGTTGCAACATGTGAAGCAATATGAATACGTCTGACGCGTGTGTATCCGAAAAGAAAAAAAAAGAAGATACGAAGAAATATTGGCGCAACATGAATAAAAAAAAAACGGTTAGTAAAGCAGAGAATAGAATGCAGTTATGAATTTGGGCTACAGTATATAGCCTAGCGCTGGGGCCTGCAATTCCATTCAGCACTTATGTGAAACTTTAGGAGAACCCGGAAGTTATACTATGAAGTCAAAGGTAGAAGAAGTTGGACAGCAAGATGGAAGAAAGGAAGCTGGAATATATATAAAGTAGAAGGATATTAAGCAGTTCATTTAGGAGCTGAAGGAACGCTGCAAAGACCCCAAGTAATGCCTACAGTAGAGTAAACTACGTAAGCTGTACAAGCGACACTACTCGCCTACAAGGCTGGACATATTATTATCATTACAACCTAAGCTACAACCCTAATTGGAAAAGCGGAATGCTATACGACCAAGGGCTCCAACAGGGAATATAACACCAGTGAGGAAAGGATATAAGGAGACAGCTAGAATAGCGTGCCTGAGTGTACCCTCAAGCAAGAGAACGCTAACCTAGACAGTGGAAAATCATGGCACAGAGGCTATGGCACTACCCAAGACTAGAGAACAATGATTTGATTTTGGAATGTCATTCACCTCGTTGGGCTGCTTAACTGACTGATTGGTCTGAAGGGGCTCTAAAATGGCGATAGTTAGGACGACAAAGAATTGTAAATGTATATTGCCGAATAAAAAAAAAAAAAAAGGAAGAGATTAAAACAGAGGTGACACACTAGGATGACTCCATGATGCCTGTCTTGACCTTGTGGTAAATGGGAACCTCATGGTTAGTCGACTTTCGAGGGATCATTGACCAACATTTCTATTCAAAATAGTAGTACTGTACTGAGAACACTGTTATCAACTATTGAATACATACACACACACACACACACACACACACACACACACACATATATATATATATATATATATATTTAACCGCTGGGTTCTCGTGAAGTTGCACTTGAGTGCTGAATGGCCTCACAGGCCCCGGCACTAGGCTTTATAGCCCAAATTCATAAATCCTTTATATTCTCTACTGTACTGACCGTATTGCTGATTCTTGTTGTGCCCATATTTCTTTCTGTCGTTCCTTTTTTCTTTCGGAAATACACGCGTCACACACTTACTCACATTGCTTCACATGTTGCAACCGTTGTTTGGCCCCTGACAAATCATTATCGCTGCACTTTTTCTGCTACTGCAAGTTTCCTTCGTGAAGCATGAAAAGGAAGGTTCATTCATACAAACGTCACATAAAATACACACACACACACATATATATATATATATATATATGTGTGTGTGTGTGTATATATATGTATATATATATATATATATATATGCATGTAAAAATATACATATAGTTGCAGATCCATAATAAGCACGCAAGCAAACACACAAACCAGTATAGATATATAAATATATATATATATATATATATATATATGTATAATATATATATATATATATATATATAAACAACTTTTGCTTATCTATAAGAGGCAATATTCTTCCAAGACTACATTATTAAGTGCAAGAAGAGTTTGTTGAGTGTTGCTACACAAATGACAGACCTAATCCTAATACTACCGATAACAACAATGATAAGTTTTATCTCGAAAGGCATAAGTCTTTTTCCTACTAAACTCTTGACTGTTCAAGCGCTCTCTCTCTCTCTCTCTCTCTCTCTCTCTCTCTCTCTCTCTCATAATCTAGTAGACCATGATTTAATTCTCGGTACTAGCAAAGCTTATTATCGAATGCCATGATGTAAGACCAATCTTGTATTTACGTTGCTTTGGTTAAGAGACGAAAAATGGAATTGTATTGGAAAAGTTTTAAATAATTCACCTATTTATGAACAAATATCAACTCAAAATTATGTAAAATACATAAGACTAAAGTAAATATTAAAACTACCTTTAACTTGAAATTAAGAATTCCACAATGTTTACGGCTTCCTTTGACAGCATTCCTTTGACGATAGAAATGGGAGAAGGGTCCGGTGTACCGGTTTCAAATTACCCCCTCCAAATCTTACCCCCCGGTAGTTTGAAACCGGATTCACATTACCGGGGGGTAACTTGAAACCGGTTTCAAGCTACCCCCGGAGGTAATTTGAATCCGGTTTTATACTAACCCCCTGGTATCAAACTACCCCCCTCGTTTTTGCGCAGGATCTCATCATTTATTATTAATAAATTGCTTTCGATCAGGGTCAACACAATCATTAGGTATATATATATATATATATATATACATGTACTGTTTCACCTATTGATATCGTTTATTAATATCTAGCCTTTATCCGTTTCATGTTTATATCTTAGCTAATAAATGTCGGAAATTCCGTTACCAGTCATGGGCGCATATTTTTCCGAGATAGGGAGACGAGGTGGAATTTGATTTTGACGGTTATTTTTTCCATTATTTGAAATATTTCATAATCATACTGTAAGCAAATATTATATAAGGTATAATCAACATATTGATCATAAGCATATATGTATACACATATCATATATATATATATATATATATACATATATATATATATATATATTGTATATGTGTGCGTGTATATATATATATATATATATATTTATGTATGTTGTAAATACTATATCACTCATGATATCTGTAAATAATTGACACTTTTAATAAAGCAAGATTGTAAGCAATTATAACAGTTTTAATAAAACAAGATACAGTCCATGCTGTTTGCTTCTACTGTACTTACATTGGTTGTTTGTATACGAAAACACCTGGACTACGGTAAAGTCGTTGCACTTATAGCCCTCTATGGATGACATTGAACACAGCTTGAGTTAATCTCACAACTGTTGTTACTGATTTTAGCCTAAAGGCAGGCAGCTGTGTGTTATTATGGGCTAAATCAAATCCTATTTAAACCATCTTCAAAGTAGTTAGTGATTGATTCGTGTATGGATTTTTTTTTTCTCTGTTGTTGATCTCAAAATGGAAAATTATTGAAAAACTGAGTGATAAAATGTTTAAGAATTTTACATGAAATGTATCATAAAGAAAAACAAAAAAGACCTCGCAACATAGTCACCTGTACATTTCCATGCGGTTTATATAAGACTTCTGCCCCTTTGTCATAGCTCCATTCTTTCTTATTACTCATTTCATCAAATGACAAAACAGCAATAGGCCTACCTAGTAATCGAGACTTTATACCATCTTTAAAGTCCTCTGGTTTAAATTGAATCGAGCTAACAGTAGCTTACACAACGTTAATTCTGTCTGCACGACAACATGTATGTTGGTAATTTATATTTGAGCTTTTATTTTTCACGTGCATAACATCAAACTACTACGAATTTACTATGCATTATCACTGACAGAATATTTGAATAAACAAAAAGATATATGGACACAAGGAGTTCTATTGTTATATTGCATCTATGGGTATAGTCAAACCATTTTAAGAGCAAACTCCGAGCCCAATAGCGGCATTGCCAGTTCTCTTGGGTCATTTTCAAAGCATACCTGGCTTGGCCGCTTTAATCTATGGGTGAGCCAAGAAAAGGAGAAAAGCGTCATCTAATAAGTCATTCACCCGGATTTGAACGGTCTAAGAATATAATATTCTAATTTGATACTCTCTCCAAATTGTTTCCTTCACTCTTTTTGTTTGCAACCACGTGGTGACAAGTTGAAATTCTTAAATAGAACAAAGAGCAAAATTGTTATAAAACGATTATCATACTAACAGAAATAATCTTAATTTTGATATCAAATGAATTCAGTTCTCAATTCTGATTGATTATTAAAAGACAAGATTCTTTACAAAAGATTTAATTAACTATGTTTAATATGGTATATTTACATTGGTAATTTTATTGTTTTAGAATTTATTTAATTAATCGACAAAATTTTTTTTACAACAAAGGCTGTATTAGCAAACGTGGTTATGGTGAATTCGTCAGATGAAGTTAGTGCTATCACAAAAGATTCAACGAATTAGTTAATTCAGACCATTTTCATGTCTTCCTTTATAATGTTATCAGTATGCTTAATACCATTGACCCAATTTTCTTTGCAAATCTGAAACAAAGTCGTTTTTGATATGTTGGTTGCATCTGTGACACGTTTGATTGCTTGGTCAATTCCAAATTTAATAATTTCAGTATAATTTTCCCATTTTAAAAAAACTGATAGACATTGTATGCCATTTTTCTGTCTTCTCGGCGAAAAACACGACGCATGGTTTTTACGGAAGCCTATTGTGCAAGACAGTGAATGAGGAAGCTAATCTTCATGCATTTAATAGGATTTGACCAAAGGTCTCAGGGAACTAACCCAATGGCAACGTGTATGTCATATCTCATAATTTGTCATTTTCCTTCCCTTGTCTTAGTGAAGCAAAAGCATTGGGATTAAGGAGAATCGGCACCGCCGCAAATGAGTTTTGGTGATTGACACCTTAAGCTGCGCGTTGGCTGTCCTTGTCCAAAAGATGTATATATATATATATATATATATATATATAATATATATATATATATATATATATACACACACACACAAATTTCATGGTATGGATAGGGAAAGAGTTGTTCAAATTGTCCTTTTTTATTATTCCCAACGTTTCGTGATTCTTAATCACATTGTCCAGGGCTAAAAATAAAACATATACAAAAGAATTAAGAAACAGTTAAAATTTTTTACAAATTCATTCAAACTATAAAAACAGTTGAAATTTAAATGAAAATTAAAAGGAAAAAATGAATAAATAAATATTCAGTTGTATTTGTCATAGTTTCCTTTGGTTTATTTTCTAACTCTTGTTGGCATACAGTTTCTCACTACGCTTCTGCGAGGTTGGTTCCACTACTTTGTCTGATGTATATATATATTTATTTATTCATTTTTTCCTTTTAATTTTCATTTAAATTTCAACTGTTTTTATAGTTTGAATGAATTTGTAAAAAATTTTAACTGTTTCTTAATTCTTTTGTATATGTTTTATTTTTAGCCCTGGACAATGTGATTAAGAATCACGAAACGTTGGGAATAATAAAAAAGGACAATTTGAACAACTCTTTCCCTATCCATACCATGAAATTTGTGTTCATTACTGGCTGTTGCTGCCTTCACCGAAGATATATATATATATATATATGCATTTGTATGAATAATAAAATAATCAACACCATTTATTCTGAGTGATTTTTGTGTCAATTTCTCCAGGCATATTGCCGTCCGAAGCTCATGCACCTAAAGCACATGAATGGAATCTATTGGAGATACAAAAAAAAAAAAAAAAAAAAAAAAGGAGAAAAAAAATCTCGTCAATCACTCGCACACAAATAAAAAGATTTACCTCGCCGTTATCACTAAACCTTAAATGATAGTCGGTAACTTCAAATATTGTATATTAGTGAATTATATGACACGTTAGGTCTTAAATACGAAAATATCAACAATCACACGAACATTGAAATAAAATAAAATTTTACCTCGCCTTTATCACAAAACCTTAAATTACAGTCTGTGACTTTTAACGTGTCATATAACTCACTAATACACAATATTTGGTCTTAAATACAAAATTAAACTACTTTTCCTACTGCTGCGAAACCAGCAATGTATGCATGATACTTATTTGCGATGTCACATGAATTATTTATCATGCTGATGAGGGGGTAACTTGAAAACAGAGGGGGTAACTTGAAACCGGTTTCAAACTAACCCCCCCCCCCGGTAATCTGAAACCGGTTTCAAGTTACCGGGGGGGTAGTTTGAAGCTGGGGGTAACTTGAAACCTTTACACCGGGTCATACGATTGATAAGTAATGGGATACTACAATAACAGCTGTTATTTATCATTAACCAGATCATCATTTTTATAAACTCCACTTTTCAACTTATATATGTGTATATAAGCTAGGCGGTATATCATAGCAATCCAACGGTTATAGGCGTATCAGCGGATGAGCAACCAGGTAAAGTAACAAGAACTTTTGGTGTAGAGGAAATGCCTCCCTAAATTTCGATGAAGTCATTGGCAGCAGGGTGACTGATTGGGTTTAAAGCGATAGACAATATTTCTTTTCGGCTTCTACTCTCGATGCCTGGCGGATGATCTTACTGGAATCAACATGGGTCCGCAGTGGTCACTTTCCTTAGATAGGCACTGCGCATCAAAAGGAACTGGCTACTCATTGATGAATTTAGCCAATGAATCCTCAATGGATTTAGTCAGTCTATGGAAAGAAAAAATGACAAAATGGCCCTCGGTTCCCGGCGTAGTGGGGTGCTACGAATCTCCCGGTTTATAAATACTAAAAGAAAAGTTGAAAATTGGTAATTGGAATGTTAGAACCATGAATCAGATTGGAAAGTTACAGCAAGTGGAGAAAGAATTTATGAAATATAGTTTGCATATCTTTGCTCTAAGTGAAACACGTTGTAAGGGGATTGGTAAAGAAATCTTAGACCAAGGCAATATATATATCTACTGTGGAAGATCAGATGGAGTTGGAAGAGAAGGGGTAAGAATGATAATGACACCAAGATCAGAAAAGGCATTAACGGAATGGAGAGCAGTAAATTGTATATTATTACTTGAAAATTTTAAATCAAGGCAGTGCAATATGAGTATTATAGTTTGAAATGCACCAACATTTGATTCTCCTGAAGAAAGGAAATATGAATATTATGAAGAACTGCGGAGTGTAATAGATGAGATCCCAGAGAGAGATATGCAAATTGTGATAATCAAGGTATAGATAAGGTCTTGGTGAAGTTGCAAATGAAAATGGGGCACATTTTATAAGTTTTGTTCAACAACCAATCTTGTTATTGTAGGTACTGGTTTCCAGCACAAAGGCATTCACAAATATACACAGACTTCACTATGTGGCAATTACAAAAATCAGGAAGATCACATAGCCATTAATAAAGAGAGAAGGAGGACTCTGGCAAATGTAAGAAGCTATAGAGGTGCAGATATTGGTAGTGATCGCCAGCTCCTCATTGCCACTCTGAAATTAAAACTGAAAGCACCCAACAGACAGAAATGTAGATAGAATGCCTAGGTTTGATGCAAAATAAGCTTGTAGAAGATGAGCACAGAGGAACATTTGCAGTTGAATGTAGGAATCAATTTGATTCCTTAAGAGACTTTAAGAGAGGAAGACGAGACAATAAATGAAGAATGGTGTGATATTAAAAACATATATCAGTTAGTTGACAGTGAAGTCTTGGGACATACAGTTACAAGGAGAAAACCATGGATATCAATTGATATTTGGGACATCATAAAAAGGAGACAAAGACAGACATTAATTGTTGAAAGTTTCCGAGTAAGTAATGAAAATTAAAAGGTAGAGCAAGCTAAGTATTCCAGTATTGACAGTGAGGTCAAAAGAAAAGACAGGAATGACTGGAGAGAATATTTAGACAAGAAAACAGATGTGGCTGACAAAGCTATGCACTCAGGGAGTGGCTATGGTGTAAGAATTGCTCATAGAATTAATAATGAAATGTCTACTGGGCAAAAAAGAAGCTTATACGTATCAAAAAGACAGATGGATCTGATATAACAACAGAAGATGAAGAAAGGCAACGTTGGATGAGACACCTAAGTTAGGTCAGGAATAGGAGATATGAAGGGAATAATTGGATTGATATACTTGAAGCTGAGGAAGACCTTGATGTGCTCATGAATGAATTCAGTGTGTTTAAAGCCGAAGCCATCATAAAAAAAAATTAAAGAGATGGAAAGCTTCTGGATACGATGGAATAACAGCGGAGATGATTTTTGGTCGAAAATGCAGTGACTCCCAGAATATTTACAAATTTATTTTGTAGAATGTGGCACGAAGAGGCAAAACCTGATGAATGGGAGCTAGGGGTGTTGGTGTAAATGTCAAAAAAGGAGATCTGACTGAATGCAATAATCATAGAGGCAGCAGACTTATGTCAGCTTTCATGAAAATATATAGCATGCTCATACTAAAGAGACTAATGAGGAAGATTAATGAAAAGCTGAAAGATTAACAAGCAGGATTTCGAAAATGTCGAAGTTGTACTGACCAGTTTTCATATTAAGACATGTACAGCAAAGTGTAGAATATAGAAATCCACTTTGGATGGCATTTGTTGACTATGATAAAGCCTTTGATAGTTTGTACCAGCCAATTTTGTGGAGAGTCCGTTGTTATTATGGAGTTCCTCGTAAATATGTAAATTAGATTAAGTCTGTTTATGAGCATAGCGAGTGCAAAGTTAATGTTAGTGGAGTCCTATCAAATTAATTTCCAGTGAACAGTGGAGTACTCCAAGGAATGCATTGTCACCTATGTTGTTTATCCTCCTCATGGATTTTGAGATGCATAGAACAGTTGGGGATGGCGAAGAAGGATTATACTGAATTGGTAACAGGAAATTAGCAGACCTAGAGTATGCTGATGACGCTGTCCTTATTAGCAAAACGTCAAAGGACTTGCAAAGCTTGCTTACCAGAATGCATGAAATATCACATGAGGTTGGGCTTAATATATATAGGAGAAAGACAGAGATGATGAGAACGGAGTATGCAATGGAAGATGAAATATCATTGGAAGGAGAAAGGATTAATGAGGTAGAATCATTAAAATATTTAGGAACTATGATCGCTAATACAGGGTCTTCAGAATTGGAGTTTAATGAAAGATTGAAAAAAAAAAAAGCAAATCAGACAATGGCAAGGTTAAGTAAAATTTGGAAATCAAATCGCCTGAAATTACATATAAAATCAGGCTATATATCAGGTTAGTGAGATCTGTGTTAAGGTATGAACATAAGTCGTAGTATGGCAATGAAACAATATCCAACAGATTTTGTAAATTTAAGGACAAAGTCCTCAGAAGAATATTTGGAGTTAATGCCAGGACAGGATTAGAAATGAAACTATAAGGGAGATTGCTCAAGTGCCATATGTGAATAAGATCATGGTGAGGGGTAGATAGAAAAAGCTTGGGCACGTTCTTCGCACTCCCAAAGACCAAGAGAGATTGTTTCACCAAACTTTCAACTGGGCTCCACAAGGGACACAAGAAGAGTTGGAACACCCAGGCCTACATGGTTGAAGACTATGAAGCGTGAAGTAGATATGAAAGAAGTATTGATTTAAAAGCTCAAGATAGAGACGACTGGCGAAATCTAACCGAGGCCCTTTGCGTCAATAGGCGTAGGAGATGATGGTGTGCACACACACACACACACACACACACACACACATATATATATATATATATATATATATATATATATATATATATATATATATATATATATATATATACATATATACACACACACACACACACACACACACATATATATATATATATATATATATATATATATATATATATATATATACACGAGACAACAAATGCAGCCGTTTCTGGCCACTGCAAGACAAAGGCTTCAGACGTGTCATTATTCATGTCTGGGGTTTGGCCATTTTCATCACCACGATGGCCATTGCGGATTGGTGAAGGTGGGAGACCTTAGTCTGACCGCTCAGTCGCTGACAGCAAAACAACCTACTGTAGGTGACCCTGACTAGTACAGGTTTGCTGATTATGTCGGTACATAAACCAATTTACAACGTTAAGGTATCCTCACTCAGACACACACACACACACACACATATATATATATATATATATATATATATATATGTATATATATATATATATATATATATATATATAGTCGTTTTCGTGACAGCCGATGGTATTAGATAATACAAATCAAAGAATCTCTAGAGGGGAACACAAATTTACATTAAACTTGTTTCATGGGGGAACACTTTTATTAGAATTAATATTAATAAAATCATTATATTCTATATTATTAATAGTGTTACTATCCCTCTCATTATTATTATTATTATTATTATTATTATTACAATATGTGGGAATACACAAATGGCAGAGCCGAATCTATTAGACTTCAATTACTCAAAATTCAGTCCAGGGGCTTTAATGATGACTTTGATTAAATAAATGTTTGAAATAGTTAATGGAAATTTCCGATGAACCGTGAATGCCTCTGCATGCAACAGCAATGCAAAGGAGGGAGCGGAGGGGGGAGGGGGGAGGGGGGGGATGGTGGTGCTCTGGTGATGCCATGGGACTGATGATGACGGGGCAAGTCTACTGTAGTGATCACTTGTAGGAAGTGGTGTATCATCACCATCATCATCATCTCCACATCACCACTTTGTACTGATACAGACATACGTGTTTGTGCACATAATGTTGCAGCTATTGTACACAGGTATATATTTCTGATAAAATTATTTGATAAGGAAAATATCATATGATATATGTGACGTGTTTGTAACCCTGCACACGACTACACTTCCACGTTCCACGTTATGTTCGTTCGTAAATGGCCTTGGCTACATAGTTGCCAGACCGTCAATAAGCGCCAAACCTTATTATTTGCTTTTACCTCATTTATGAACATATGTTGGGGATCTGTATGACAAAATATAGAAGACATGATAGTTTTCATCTTTCGCAGAACAAATAAATTTCAAGTATTTTTTGTTTTGTTTTGCCGATAAGGAAGCTATTAAAATAGATATTATAATGTACATACAAAAATGTAAAATATAATTTGTAAAGGAATATTTCTTGATAGAAGAAAGGAAAAATGTAAGTTAATAAAATGTAACTATTTTCATAATAACAGATAAAAAAAAAGAAAGCTAGGACAGAATTTAAATTTTCATATACATAATTAAAGTAATATCTTATTTTCCACAAATGTCATAGATTTATTGAATTCCTCTTAATTGTTTATATTTTCACGAAATTGCCATTATTATTATTATTATTATTATTATTATTATTATTATTATTATTATTATTAGCTAAGCTACAGGCCTAGTTGGAAAAGCAGGATGCTATAGGCCCTAGGGCTCCCACGGGGAAAAATAGCATAGTGAGGAAAAGAAACAAGGAAATAAATAAACTACATGAATAATAATTACGGAACAATATGTTTTCCTATTAAATATAAAAATATTTTTTTCCTTATGAAAATAATCTTTAATAACTTTAAGAAATACAAAGAGAATTATTTCATTGTATTCAATTCATTACCTTACGGGAGTGTGGAGTGTTTGGGGGATTAATAAAAAAAAAAAATCCTGAAGAAAGTCAAGTGGATTTACCTACGGAAATTAAGTAATTGTTTTTGCATAACTTTACGATGACATAATTTCCTCTCCTGAGAAAATACTCTCTCTCTCTCTCTCTCTCTCTCTCTCTCTCTCTCTCTCTTACATAAACATGGTACAGTTTCTTGGCGAAAAGATTAGTGGTATGACCATAGACAATGTAACGTCACTTCGTAGACTGTCTTTCCATACACGTAAGATGCTTTTAATATTTAGACAATATTTACATATAACGTCATGTAACAATGAACCCAACAATTCACGATTTAAAGCTTCTATTAAAAAAACTATTCACGACTAAATATATATATATATTTTTTTCTAAACATATTTAGATAAATAGTAAAACTTCAATTGTAAATACACTAAATGTAAAATAACAAAAAAAGAATATTTTTGTAAATATACTATGATTATGTTATAAATTGTAAGAATGTAAATGTGTAGGTCATACTAGAAGATAAAAGAAAAAAACAATAATTCACGAATAGGGTACAAACTTTTTGTTGGCGACTGCCGTGTCTGGTAACATTGTCCGACACTCATGACTGGCAACACTCCGTTCGCTTGTGCTATCGTACACGTTCAGCGGTTCAACGTACTCGTAGCGGACAAGACGGCCAACGACGTAATTATCCCGCTCAACTATCCCTCCCTCAAGTTTGAAGTTCTAACAATGATTGGCGGCATGAAAATCGTTATGATGCAGAGAGCTTTTGATACGCTATTTGAAAACGTAAATAGTTAATACGTGATTTATACGTTCCAATATATATATATATATATATATATATATATATATATATATATATATATATATATATATATATATATATATATATATATATATATACAGGAGCGTAGGAGCAGGGGAGGGCCTGGGGGGGGGGGCTACACATTTTTGCTGAAAAAATGCTTTTAAACATTAAAGTTTACATTTTGTAACTGCATTTCATCTCTGGCAACAGCTCTTGTACAGTCTCACCCTCCCACCCCACGCCCACCACGTAAGTATCTGTACCAAGCATCAGTTTCACTTTCACAGTCCCGTCACGTCACTCGCTTAGTTTTACAGGGAGCAGCCCCCATATTGGGAATCAAGCCACTTATAATGTTTGACCCCCAGTGTATACCGTGCAAACATATGTTAATCTATATATCATTACCAAACACTATTATAGTAACAAACTACATCATTGATACGCAGTATATATATATATATATATATATATATATATATATATATATATATATATATATTTTTTTTTCATAATTCTTTTCAAATATGTATGCTTTTATATAATTTCAGAGCTTATGAAGTATTAATTATACATTATTCATACACTTAATATGTATATTTTCTGGTCTCAGGCATGACTTTCAAATATGTACGTTTATATTAGAAATATGCTTCTTCTTAATTTTGCTTACTTATAATTATTCTATATATATATATATATATATATATATATATATATATATATATATATATACAGTATAACATATAACTAAATTCAGTTATTTTAATATATGTTGTACAACACAACAGCCATATTGGAAAGCAAGTTGAAACTTGTAGAACGATTTGATTTACCTAATGTTTTCATTCATCTAGAATCACGAAGTGAACAAATTAAAGAAGAAAATTTACTGTATTCTCCTCTCACAAGGTCTGATGCTTCATGTTATTATTCATTGAGTAATATGAATTGCTTTGTTATAGTTTTGACATTGTCATATTTACGTTCACTATGATTGTGTTGACCACTTTGAGTCATCAACATTTGTCAAAACATAATGATGTTTTATCTATTGTACCAAACAGGTTATGAAAATAAACTCACTGAAATGAAACAATGCATCAACCATTGTTTGTATAAAATATACAATTAGTTGGTGAGAATAAAACTAATCATGAACCATTGTTGTTTTTAACGGGGAGGTCACTAGGTCTATGTGCCGTGTTTGACGATACGCAATCTTATTCATAAAACTGCTATTTCTTGATATAAAGACTACCTTACACATAAATTTCACCATATTATGATCAATTTTAGATATACACTAATCATACATTGATTCCCAAGACACATTAGAGTGTTTCTGACTTTTGTCATTGACAACAACTTAAAACAGTACATGATGGAAAATATATCAAATTTGTTGCGGAATATTACATCGCCCGCAGTGAAACAAGGAAAATATTTAGACGTAATATTACGTCGCCCGCAGCGAATCAGTTAACTACAAATATAAAGACTCAGAAAAGATTGAATCACTGCATGATACTTCGTTGTCATTCGGAAAAAAACCGATAGCCTTGACTTGATCGATATTGCGAATGAGTTTTTAGCAAAGAATCAACATCGTCAGTATGTTTTTGGTAAATTCACCAAGTAGGCCTATCGGTATATATATATATATATATATATATATATATATATATATATATATATATATATATATATATATATAGGCCTATTGGTATTTTATGGTTGTTATTGTGAAAAACTGGAATTGGTCACATAAAATTCTTCCGAAACTATGATTTTGTTTTTTATACAGTATGCTGTCAGATGCCAGGAAATCGCATCTGAGAGTGTTTCCTCATAAAATTTTCCTGGGGGAGACGCCCCCCCCCCCCCCCCATGCCTTCGCGCCTGCGGCTCCGCCTTCAGTGTCATTTCGAACTTTAGCCCCCAAACAGAAAACGCTCCTATGCTCCTGATATATATATATATATATATATATATATATATATATATATATATATATATATATATATATATATATATATATATATACACACATGGTTAAGAATATTGATGTAGTTGTGTGTACCTGTTTGCATCTTTTAGTCGTATATAAACCTGAGATTTTATTTTGATTAATTATTTTTTTTTTCCACCACTGTCTTGAATCAGATGTATTGTAAGAACTCTTAATTCGGTGCAATTCTAGTGATGTACTGTAGGCATTACTTAAGGAGTCTTTGCACCCACTGTTTAGCTTTCTAGTCTATCTGTTCTGTAAGTTTTACTAAATAATAAAACTGCGGGATTTTTCTTAAGCTTTGCATAAACGTTGAATGATGTCCCCGGTCCCAAAGTTATAAATGGAATTCTAGATATGAATTGGTAAAATCACAAAACCTAGCAATAATCCCAAATCAGATCGTTAGTCGCAGTGAAAATAATCCCGAATACAGAATTTTAATTTTAAGGGGAAATTATGACTCAAATGAAAATTATAATAATTTAGTGTAGACAATAGAAAATATAACCAGATAAGGATACAAAAAATCCCTTCAAACAATTTGAACGGACAAAGTCGATAACACGTAATAACACGGTTGTTAACAGATGCGCTAAAGGTCGTTAACCCATCTTATTCCATCTTGCGTTAACCTACATGGAAAAGAAGCGGCGCATTATCCGAGTCGTAATTGGTAATTGAAGTGACATTAGAGACTTCCCGTGGAAATAAGAGAGATGCTCTCTGTCAATAAGCCAGACTTACCGTGTACACTGTTTCGTTCTAGAAAACGATGGCCTTAGACTGTGAATACTAGGAACTTCATTGATTTCTAAATCAGTTCGTGTTTACAGATACTGAAGTCCTATGGGAATAGAAGGGGAAAATAATGGGAAATTCTGATGTGATGTGGTCTTGAAAAGTGGAACATGGGAAACCTGATTATTATGATCTGTACTGCACGTGTTTCATACACGCTCGTGCACTGTAGCCTAACGGTATTATTTTTTTTATCTCTCGCTCTCCCCAGGCCCAGCACTGGCAATATAAACCTGTTTAACCTTGCTATCATGTTTTGTACTGTTTGAATTTTGTGTCATTCTTACTCCCGACTATATGTATTTAAGCTCGTCTCGTTGAATAAACTCGGTTGCATTTACCTCCCTTCTCTGGTAGAACCTAACAGTTACGTTGCCATAGATCATTTGAATATGAAATTGGTATTACTTTAGCAATTCCCTCATTCTTTGCCTTTAATTTCTCTCGCCATTTTAACCTTTGTAAAGTGTCATTACTATATTCAAGATGTTTAGAGATTATTTAGAAAAAGATATTACCAGAAGCCTAATATTTTCCTATCTTATTAAGAAAAAAAAGTTTATAACACCATACAGTGATATTTAACTTTTCATGAATAAATATCCTTTCATATTAATACTTCCATAAAGTTCTCGGTTAGAATCGTTTTGATCATGTGTATCAATATTGGATTTCAGAAGCAGCGAATAGTTTCATTTCCTTAAAAAAAAAATCTACCCTGCTTTTCCATATACGTTAAAGATAATTTCAGTATAACAAAATTTGTTTTCATATTCAAAATCAAAAAATTAAACCATTTACCAATCTCTGTTTTTCCCTGAGTACATTGAAGTAAACGTATTAATTAAATCAAATTTTTATATATATATATATATATATATATATATATATATATATATATATATATGTATGTATATATATATATACACATATATATATATAAATATATATATATATATATATATATATATATATATATATATATATATATATATATATATATATATATATATATATATATATTACAGTCCCGTGTCTGGGAACCACCAAAATATATTATATATATTACGGCTGGCAAGTTATACAACCTCTCGGGTTCCACACTCACCTGCTTTTAACATTAAATCTATTACACTTGAAAATATTAATACCTGAACTCAGACAATTATATAACTCCAAGACAGCAATATAAATGATAAAAACACGGAATATCTAAAGGTCTCTTAAGTACACTCAAAACCAAACTGGGTAATTATTATTACGATCTATTCAAACAATTTCATACTTCAATTCATTAACAGGATACGAGCAAGTATATAATAAACACTGGCGATTGAAATAATATACATTATAAAAGTAAATATATTCTATAAAAAATACATTTTGAAAGAATTTACATAAAAAAGTAAATCATTCGAAATATTAAGTCTGAACAAAACTTAGATTAACACAAAAATGTTACGCTCTGAAAATTATATAATCACTTGACTTGAAATTAAATCTGAATAAAACCTTAGAAAAGACAAAAGAAATAATTACACTCTAATGCTTAAACTCTTAAAGAACTTACATAAAGTATCTGATAAATTTACTAACTTTAGGTAACGTACTTGCACAGGGCCAGCTACAAAAATTTACACAACGCCAACACTCACCATAACACAATAATTTCAAAATCACCTTTAACTCCTTTCTTAACGTTTCACCACATTACACACGATATATGTCGTAATTAAAAATCACTTTGGAGAGGACACCCTATAGGCACTCAGAGAGAGACTTTGGCTCTTTCACAGGACGGCTGTTTCTCTTCTCCGCACGCATCCCTGGGGGGGCTTATGCATGAATTGGTAACTTCTTGAGTATTCTAATAAACTATTCTCGTGGCTTGAGGCCCGGCCTCTAGTGCCACCAGAGTTATCAACTAGATAAAAATTCAGGGTACGAACCTTGGTTTCAGGCAACTCTCTCGCTCAGCTGCTCCGCCTACCCACCGTTCTCGGATATAAAAGAAAAAAAGATAAAAACTTACACTGGGGTTTTCGAGAACCTTCCAAAACACGTGGCACATATAAGAATTGCGTATTTTTCTCACAAAAATAACGCAATACCTCACAAAAATATAAAAGATATTTACATAAGCGGAGCTGGCTGAGAGTTGCTGTGCAACGGGGTGGTCCCCTTGTTCGATACGTGATAGTTGATAATTCTGGCGTCGCTGAGGCCAACCCCCAAGCTTCTAGATCTCAGGCCTAAAATATTCTGGAAGTAGTTAAGTCATATATATGCACCCCCCAGGCTGCATAGCAGCAGAAGAGAAACAGCCATCCTGTGAAAGAGCCAAAATTCCTTCTCTCTCCAAGTGCCTACCGTTTGTCCTCTCCAAAGGGATTTTGTGCCCCAGCGTATATTGTGTAAAAATGGCCAGAAATTTAAAATTTAATGTGTTGTGGTGAGTGTTGGCATTGTGTAAATCTTTGTAACTGGCCCAGTGAGATTCATAAAAGTGCGTGGAGTTATTAAGTTTATCAGTTACTTTAAGTAAGTTCTTTATGAGTTTAAGCATTAGAGTATAATTATTTCTTTTGTCTTAGTCTAAGGTTTTATTCAGATTTAATATTTCGAGCCAAGTGATTATATAATTTTCAGAGTGTAATTATTTCTTTTGTTTTAGTGTAAGGTTTTATGCAGATTTAATATTTCAAGTCAAGTGATTACGTATATAATTTTCAGAGCGTAACATTTTTCATCTTAATCTAAGTTTTGTTTAGACTTAGTATTTTGAGTGATTTAGATTTTTATGTAAATTTTTTCAAAGTGGTTGTATTTTTTATAGGATATATTTATTTTTGTAAAAAGTGTATTATTTCAATCACCAGTATTTTCACAGTACTCTCTCATATCCCAGTTAAAGAATCGAAGTAAGAAGTTGTTTGAATAATTCTTAATTATAATTACCAAATTTTGTCTTGAGTGTACTTAAGAGACCTTCGGATATTCAGTGTTTATATATATATTGCTCTCTGGGAGTTATATAACTGTCTCATAGCTTGGGCATTAATAATTCCAAGCGTAACAGATTTAATATGAAAACAAAAAGGTGAGTTTGGAACTCAGGAGGGTTGTGAAGCTTGCCAGCCGTAATATATGTAATATTATATTTTGGTTCCCAGACCCGGGACCAATATATATATATATATATATATATATATATATATATATATATATATATATATATATATATATATATATATATATATATATATGATAAATTTTGCACATTTAAACGTGTTTTTCATATTTCAAATAGGCCATATATATTGATACATTAAAGTCTGGATTCTCTTAACGATCTTGTCAGGATGCCTGAAAACTTTAAATCATTCATTCATTCTTAACGATCTCGGGATCAAAGCCCCAGGCAAAATCGCTCAAAGACTACAGTATCTGACAGGCCGGGTTGCGAACCCTGGTCCAGGATACCTGTATGCCATTGACCATACCACTCAGCCACGAAGCCACTGACCATACCACTCAGCCACGATACAGGTATCCTGGACCAGGGTTCGAAACCCGGCCTGTCAGATACTATAGTCTTTGAGTGATTTCTCCTGGGGCTCTGATCCTGAGGTCGTTAAGAGAATCCAGACTTTAATGTACTAATATATATATGGTTTATTTGAAATATATATATACAGTATATATATATATATATATATATATATATATATATATATATGTATATATATATATATATATATATATATATATATATATATATATATATTATTTTTCAGTTGTTGAGGTAGCTAATCAAATATTCCTTTTCAGTTGTTGAGTTAGCAAATAAAAAATTGATAGATTTGATATTCTATTAACTGAATACTTGCTGAAGGTCTAAAGGATTGAAATCTGCTGTAGATGTCAACTCTAAGCTCAGAATAGGTCTCGAAGTTTCATTTTATGTAAAAATTATTAACTGATGACTACACACATTGATGTTTCAAAGAAAGTATTATGAAACTAATTTTGACTGAGAAATCCATTACTATAATTATCAATAATCGTCATGTAATTGGTTTACA
>NC_090742.1:38634543-38639543 GCF_036898095.1 Palaemon carinicauda
CAATTTCGTGGTGAGTTGAGAGAGAGAGAGAGAGAGAGAGAGAGAGAGAGAGAGAGAGAGAGAGAGAAATGACCCATATGTTATTAAGACAACGAAGGCTTTAGATTGGTATAGAAGAATGATCAGAAACCAGTACGTAAATTGTCACATTCAAAATCTAAGCAGACAAGATATACAAACAGACAGACAAACAGAAAAGGCAAACACAAGACTTAGATATTGAAACTGAACGGAAGATAAGAAATCATAGTATCTATTAAGCATAATTATAACACTGATCTAAAATCAACGACAGCAATGTTCTGTAATTAGACACGAAGGAAAATAAACAGGTGCCAGACAAACATACAAGCGCACAAATATATTACTGACATTTCTAAGTTGGAAATTTGCATCTCACATTCGTCATTTTGTATTGTAAGTGTTATCGCCGTAGCTTTATCTTATCGTGTTTATGATAACCGATAGTCGTCTCAGATTAAAGTTACCTTATACGATACAGTTGGAACACCAAAATGTCTTATCACAGCCGAATGGCGTTATAGCATATTCTATCAATAAGTCTCATTTTGAATTGTATGTTTTGAGTGCAGGGCATACATACAAACATACAAAACTGTAAACATATACATAATATACATATAAATACAGTATATACAGATTTATACATATATGTGTGTATGTAAACACACAAACATTACATACTGTATATATATATATATATATATATATATATATATATATATATATATATATATATGTATACATATATATATATATATATATATATATATATGTATACATATATATATTTATATATATATATATATATATATATATATATATATATATATATATATATATACATCAGATATAATATGTTCCGATCTCATCACCGTAACTTCCTTTCAAGTTCTTCGGAGGACAAAAATATGGCTACCGTCCCATACCTCGGGTGATCCTGGGCTCAGAATTGCTGATGCTGCGAGAAGCCCTTGTGAACATGGGCGTCGATGTTTACCTGATCGACAGATGGTACAAAAAAGACACCAACTCCGTCCCCTTCGTCTTCAATTTGCAGTCCATCTCTTCCATCCTCGTCAATTTCAACAATAAGGTACGACAGGAATTACCTGGTGTTGCTTAGTAAGACTGGAGATTCCATTCATATCTTGTTCAGGCACTCTTCTTCTTTTCCTACTACTGCTAATCTCTGGAACACGCATTATGCTTCAGGAAAGCTTCCAACGGTAATTTCTTTAGTAATCCTTCATTCATTAATTGTTGTTCCTCTTCTGCAACTGCAAAATTATATTCATAACTAAACTTTGCATTTCCTGAACCGTTTCGTACTTAAAGATGTAGGAGGATCTCACATTTTTATCTTCCTCTATCCTTTCATCATTTCTTTTGGGTGGGGATCAGGTCACAGTTGAAAAAACCTATTAAATTTCCTTTCTTTTTTGCTCCCAATGATAGCGAATCCCGAAACTGCAAGCCCAGGATGCCGCCACCTGGTGGGACACCCTAGCGAAAATGCAGAAGCTCCTGAGGAAGGCTGCCCAAGCGTGCTACAACACACACAAGATGGATAAAGAGGCCATGCATAACTATTTCATGTCTGGTGAGTGCAGGAAGGGTAGGACATTGTAATTCTTTGGGATGTCATGAAAAAGATGACCTCACAGGGAACCCATGCTCTGCAACGTATCTGTCTTCATTTCATTGCGGGTTTGGTGCTGTCGATAAGACGAAAATTTTTTTGTATTGTTGTTTAAATAGCTATCGTACATAAGTACATATTTCATATATATTGTGTTTATCTACTAAATGTTTCCCACACTGTAATACTATAAGTATATATGTACAAGTATATATATATATATATATATATATATATATATATATATATATATATATATATATATATATATATATACATATATATATATATATATATATATATATATATATATATATATATATATATACATACACGTCAACGCACATTATATATATATATATATATATATATATATATATATATATATATATATATATATATATATATACACATAAATGAATAAATCATCATTATCATCAGCCGTTGCTTGTCCACTGCAGGAAAAGCCATCAGACATGGTAGATTTGTTTTTCAAAGGAAAAATCTATATAAATAAAACAAAATATGAAAAGAAAGGCTATATTGGGGAAATGAAGGCTAAAAACATGTAAAGATTCTCAATATAATAAGATTTTACTAAAACTAAAATCTAGTGCAGATTATATGCCACAGCTTTTAAAAGAAAATTCCTGCCGAGGATCATGATTTTCAAGTAAAGTTATCACTTTTGTTGCAATCTATCTAAACCTGTTTTGGAGTTATTTGCACTCTCCGTTCCAAGTCTATTTCATTATTCTGAACTAAAATAGACTCCAAATTCATTAATTCAATCATTTCTGGCTCAGTGAATGTGTTCTCCTTTTTGAAGATATTGTATTCAGTAAGTCATAGTTGTTATCATACGCAAACTTATTTTCTCCTCAATGAGATTTTATATGATATGGTATTGTGAGGGCTAAAGAAAATGTTGAAACAGTTGAAAGGTTGACAAGAACAGCTGACTTGACAAGTACAGATTGTAAAAATAATGGGATACATAAAGGGGCATTGTAATAATAATTTTTGTTGGGGGTGTATTAGCATACTAACACATCCCATTTGATGTATTTATATATAAATAAACTCTTTTGAATTTGAATGTAAAAATAAAACAATTTCGTTGAAAAGCCGTGACGACCGTTTGTGGGTTGTTTGCTGGATGAACATTAACTATAGTCTATTTTTTTAGCTAGGCAGATTTGCACCGACTCGCAGCGGTGCCCTTTTAGCTCGGAAACGTTTCCTGATAGCTGAATGATTAGAATTATCTTGTACAACCAATCAGCGATCAGGAAACTTTTCCGAGCTAAAAGGGCACCGCTGCGAGTCGGTGTAAATCTGCCTTGCTAAAAAAAATTGCCTATAACATTCATTGAGCTAAAAAAATTTTAAGGATGCCAGTCAATGGTTAAAGGAGTTAAATAATCATGTTTACGCCTATAACCTATGAACTTTTCTATCTACTTTTAAAAGAATTATTTTCTTTAAGTAAAAATATTTTACCTGCTATGAGTTGTCCTATATATGAGTTGCCAGGAATAAGTTTTCCTGGAGTGAGTTTTCCTGTGATCAGTAGGCTTAGACCCCCTACAAATGTTAAAAAAAAAAAATACAAATATTTGTTAAAACTGTAACCACAAAATCAGTTATTCCTTTAATCTAAATGTAAATAACATATACTTCTATGCTTCTGTAATTTTCACTTCTCTCTCTCCTGAGCGACTCATTTCTACACATTTGACCTTACTATATGAGAGAATTAAGTCAGCCATTTTCAGTTTCTTTATTAACTTGTCATCTGTGTTTCATTCAATTTCGTCTTAGATCAATGGATGAAACTACCAATCATTTTAGCTATATTTCCCACACGTCACAATAACTATATCGCTGGCATAAGTCTTTTTATAGTTGCTGTGTGAAGTATATGTTTTAATGTTGTTAATGTTTTTAAATACTTTATTCTAACTCTTCATTACTTCTTATATCGTTTATTTATTTCTTTATTTCCTTCCCTCACTGGACTATTTTTCCCTGTTGGAGCCCATGGCTTGTAGCATCTTGCTTTTCCAACTAGGGTTGTAGCTTAGCTGCTAGTAATAATAATAATAATAATAATAATAATAATAATAATAATAATAATCTCTCAGGATCTTTAACTTCTCAGAGAGAGAGAGAGAGAGAGAGAGAGAGAGAGAGAGAGAGAGAGAGAGAGAGAGAGAGAGAGAGAGTTGAAGCTTAAAAATCTCTCATGCCGAAGGATAATTTGTTTGTTTCATTCTTCGTTGGCTCCTGATAAATAGCCTCATTCTGTCTTCTTTGCTTTGGGTGAAGGTAATAAATCTTTAATTAAAGAAACGAACTAAGAGCTAATCTTCTGCTAACTGCAGGTATCTTATTTTTTCTTTAGTCCGGAACACTGCACCATGCTTTGTTCAGCAGTGTCGTGGCCTGCATTGTGGTTGAGCTTATGTCACTCACTACGTCACTCCGGAAGCTCGTTTGGTTTTTTTTCCTATTTTACTTTATCTTATTAGAAGCTCATTTGAATGCTAATTTCGCTTTAGTCTTTGTGTATCACATTAAGCAGTTTCTTGTTTTTTTTATTATGTCCGTCGTGAGACATTTTTCACAGAAGCTCGCTTGACTATATTTACGTTCGAACCAACAATAACCGGACGATGATGACAAAACACGATTATTCGTTTTGCTTTATGTTCTTTGTGTTACTGATAATTACCAGACGATTATCAAAGGGATACCGAACGGAAAAGGGGGATTAATTCAAACAAAATTATAATCAAGCAAACAAAATACGTCACAAGCAAGAGTCCTATGATGAATTCGGCAAGAAATAATAACAAAAAGAAAGCAAAATCTTGGAAAATTAATCCTGAAACGTATCCTCTTCCCATTGAAACAAATGGATAAATATATAAACAGAGGACTTAATAAATAGATAGAAAACCAGACTAACAATGGGACAAACCAACACGAAAATGCGAATCGCGTGACTTAGCGGATGACAGGTGTGGTGTGATACCCTGGACGTAGCATGAAATGCGTGTTTGCGTTGATTTTCTTTTCCTTTTTTTTTTCTTCTAGTAGCATGCCTGCCTGCTTTCCGGAGCCTACCGCAGTGACGACGAAAGATTTATTAAAAGTTGTCTCAAAGGCTGGATAGCTACCAATTTTTACTCTATTTATTAATATCATTATAGGTACTATTAGAGCCTCCGCTGTCCCTTTCATATATTTATATTTTTCCAATACCCATTATCCATTTTTTTTCTATAGGGGCTATATAAATCTTCACTTTCTCTTTTACCTATGTAATACT
>NC_090742.1:38642043-38652043 GCF_036898095.1 Palaemon carinicauda
TATATATATATATGTGTGTGTGTGTGTGTGTGTGTGTGTGTATGTATAAATTTCGTTTTATCTTATAAAGATTCGAACTTCACTGATTCCGAGATGTAATGTTGATCTACCGCATTCATTAATCAGCCTTTGGAAAAATGCTTTAACAACGGTGTGTTAAATGTCTTTTCTCAGATTACTTTGCATTATTTATCATAGTAATGATTACATCCAAACCTTTTCCTAAGCCATTCATTTTGACATTACGAAATTTAATGTTTGAAATGTTTCCATAATTTCCAGACCGTTCTGTCGGTTTATTCAAATCCTAGTCATTGTTCAAAAGTTTAAAGGTAACTCATGAATGGCAGAGGCAAGGGACAGTGACAATGCCTTAGCAGGACAATGCCCCAAAGGCTGACCATATGTACAGTTAGACACAAGAATTCCTGGTGCAACTCATTCTGAAGAAGGGCACCCAGCCACACCACCCTTACTACACTGCGAGTTTCGGTGTTTAGCCCCACCTATCAACCCTGTCATATCTTCCTACGCTATCTGTTTGGTTACTTGCCACGAAGTAAAGGTGTGACAGGGTGCATTTCTTTAGTGCGAGGTGTGACAGGGACTCCCGTGTCCAACTGTACATATGATCAGCGTCCAAGCACACTCTCCACCCATGCTAGGACCAGGGAGGTTCAGGCAATGGCAACTGATGACTCAACACGTGGACCTATACTCTCCCCTAAACATTGTGCATCCGGCGGACAACAACATTCTCTCGCTTACCGTCTAGAGTTCAAATAGTTCATTTCACCATTTTTATTTTTCTATTTAAACATTACCATCCTGTATAATCTGTATCTAATATGTGGGAATGTCGAACGCCTCTTAGCAAACCAAGTGAACTATCGCTTTGTAAAAGAAGTTACCATTAACAGATTTTTCTTCAGGAAATTCCATTTGTTGAATATTTCATTCTACAATATCAAGTTTGTTTGACATTCATACATGTATATATACATACATAAATACACATGAATACAATTTCGTACATATGCATACATTAAAGCACGTCTATTCAAGAAATAAAAAACTCACTTTTAAAATAACTAACATGTCACTCATTTCTATACAAGGTCGCAAAAACTGACCGACATTTCATGATTATATGATATTACAGGGCAATTTCACCCTCCAAATCCAATTCATGCAAGGAACAGTGCAATGGTTTACAGACACACACACACACACTCTCTCTCTCTCTCTCTCTCTCTCTCTCTCTCTCTCTCTCTCTCTCTCTCTCTCTCTCTCAAGCTGTTCGACGATATTTTTCTTATCGCGTTACTATCACCCGTTGCTTTCGTATAAGGGATTTGAAGCCAAGAAGTGAAAGGGGCAGGGTGGGCTGGTAGGTGTTTGGTAATAAACGTCGAATAACCTTCTTAATCCGCCATATAGTTCTTATTCTAATGCAATCACAAAGTAATCTCGTTTCAAAATGATTCGTTCCTATTTTCCTCATGTTTGTACAAGTTCTCTGTTTCTTATTATCTTTTAAAGTTTCGATTCCCATCCTTTTAGCAACATCTTACAGGCAATCAATTAATCAATTTTGGAGACTTTCATATACAGTAGTCTCTTTCATCGTATTCCAAATAGGAAAATGCCATCATATGAACCAATGCGATGTCTCTTTATTATAGCAGTTCCGTAGATTCTATTCATATTGCAAGAATTTCCATCCGAACCTCCATCTCCCCAATACCTCTGCTCATTCTTAACTGTCCAGGGTTGTAGCGGCCTATTAGTAACGTACCTGCTTGGTGACCGCCGGACTGGGGTTAGAGTTCCGCTCAAACTCAATAGTTCCTTTGGTTGCTGCAACTACACCAACCTTGTGAGCTGAGGATTGGGAGTTTGCGGGAGCCTGTAGGTCTACCTGCTGACTTATCAGCAGCCATTGCTTGGCCCTCCCTGGTCCTAGCTATGGCAATGTCACTGTCTCTTGCCTCTGCCATTCATGAGCGACCTTTAAATCTTCAACCTTAAGCTGATTAAGACCTTAAATGCTACATTAATGGAAGATTTGCAGTAAATCTGCCGGCTTACAGTATGTTATGGGACTCGAGTATATGTGCAGATCGAGACAGCATGATGGAATAACTTAACTCTGATTGACGGGTGCATTGGTTACAATGTTAGATAATCAAATTTCTGCACGCACACAAGTTTATACCAACACGTACGCACATAGGCAGACTTATATATACATATACATACATGCATATGTACAAATGTATGCATGCATGTGTAATTGTATGTATTGGGCCTATGTAATAAAAAATCACAAGCACAAATACATACACAATATGTATATAAATGCATCTCTCTCTCTCTCTCTCTCTCTCTCTCTCTCTCTCTCTCTCTCTCTCTCTCTCTCTCTCTCTCTCTATATATATATATATATATATATATATATATATATATATATATATATATTTATATATATATATTTATACGTGTATATATATATAAACATTTACATATATACATACATATATATACTGTATATATACATATATATGTATATATATATATATATATATATATATATATATATATATATATATATATATATATATATATATATATTTATAAATATATATATACAGTATATATATATATAAATATATATACATATATATATATATATATATATATATATATATATATATATATGTGTGTGTGTGTAGTATACGTACATATACTGTATATATACATATATAAATATATATATACATATATATACATATATATACATTAATCATATATGTGTGTGTATGTATGTATGTAAGATAACAATGATGAAGAGCGTGAAAGAATTACCATTTTCTTTATAATCTCCATTACGAAGGGATTTAATTACTAATCTTTTAAAGCATCAAAGCCATCTATCCTATGCTAACGTGTTTGCTGGACAAATCATAACTATATATTATCCCTGAGGGTTAAACTAAATGCAATAGTTTCGTAAATGACTTCGTGAGATATTCTACACGAATAAGGCGTTTGGGTCTTCAATCGTAAGCTAATGAAGGTATAAATAGTGGACTTATAGAAGAGGGGCTGGGGAAAACGTTGGTGTTTGGGTAGGGACGAAGGGTAGGGGAGGCCTTGACACAAAAAAAAGAAAGGTTCTTCTTCCTTTCTTGGTCTGTAGGTCTTCAGGCTCCCGTCGTGGAGCGATCACGCATACCTGTATCAACCTTCAGTGTTATAACTATTGATTTGTTTATGTTTTGTACCGTTGCTTCTTCCCTTTCCTTTCCTTTTTAATTTCATTTACATTATAATTTCATTTCCTATTTCTTCTTTATTTTTTCGTCCATTATTGCAACCTGTTACCTTCTCGCGATTTCGTGTGCTAACATTCATACCTTGATGTCAGACCTCAGTTACATGTATTAATCATTTTTATTTTCATTGTTATGTATCATGACATGGAGGATAGGGTTAATGATTAACATGATGCAATGCCGACATAAAATTCAGAAATGTATACTTAGAAAATTATTTCTTATTCCAATTCCATCTTCCATCTCTTACCCAGAACTACTCCTGTGAAAATATAGTATTATCTTATAAACAATTATCGGGTCTGCCTACCTAGGAGAGCAAAATTTGAACGAATATATATATATATATATATATATATATATATATATATGTGTGTATGTAAGTATGTATGTATGTATGTATGTATATATATGTATATATATATATATATATATATATATATATATATATATATATATATATATACACATACTGTACATACACACACACATATATATATATATATATATATATATATATATATATATATATATTTATATATACATATATATATATATATATATATATATATATATATATATATATATATATATATATATATATATATACAAAAGGAAAATGCCGCATTTTATGTCAATTGGCCAACGTGCTGCTGTTGAGCCATCTTTGTTAAGTTTATAAAGCGGCTCTGACAAAGGCTTTTGAACATGTATTTCGCAGTGACTATGTTTATCTAGAAACCACCCATCCTTTTACTCAAATTAGTATTATTATTGTAATTTGTTTATTCTTTTTATTAGGTATTGAAGAGAATACAAGTAATCTCTTTCAATATAAAATGGATAGAAAATGTATATATATACATACATACATACATACATACATACATACACACATATATACACACACATATATATATATAAAATATATATATATATATATATATATATATATATATATATATATATATATGATACAATTTTGCAATTGAAAATACAGGACTCTGCTGAAGCCCTTGGGTTTGTATCTTGGGTAGTAATGATAATGATAATAATTACCATCAGTTTCATCATCATCGTAAGGCAATTGTGACAATCGACACTGTTATCATTACCATAGCAATTATAAGCAACACCAGCTTAAAAAGAGACATGA
The DNA here is from genome assembly GCF_036898095.1 of Palaemon carinicauda. Taxonomy (NCBI): domain Eukaryota; kingdom Metazoa; phylum Arthropoda; class Malacostraca; order Decapoda; family Palaemonidae; genus Palaemon; species Palaemon carinicauda. Next base: position 38,646,538 of record NC_090742.1, read on the forward strand.
CCAAATACCTGTCCTCATTAAGAGTAACTATCAATAATAATGGCCATGATCTTCATAGTAGTGCTTTGCATATCAAATGAGCCAGCAAAACAACAGCAAAGTTATGATCAGCACAGAAAATTACATAACTATCTTCAACAGGAACAAACAGACAAACGCAAACACGAACAACGTCACTGGCAACGCCGGACGATTCTACTTTGCGGAATAACAAGGGACTTTCAGAAATCGAGAAAGGTCACTGAATAGTCTCAAATCTGAGAATACGAACAAGTTTATCATTACGTCGCACGAAAAAGGCTCCCTCGGGGAGAGAGGGAAAGAAATAAATCTGATACAAATGAAATCGTGCACAGGTGTGCACTTACACGACCTGACTTATGTTTTCATTATGAATAAGTTTCGAATAGTTATTATGTGTATTTTTTTGTAATTTTATTTCTTACGACGTTAGATTCTTCACCAGCGTATTTTTCTTGATCGTGAGATATACGCACATGCCTTTAAATATTCACACGTACGTACTACATACCTTCAAATATACATATACAGGCTCACATGTATCAGTTGGATTTATAAAGGTGATATTGAGTAAATTTTTCATGGCAATTCTTGGCGTTTTGTCGCTTAATTTGTACTAAGTGGTCAATTCTGGAAGCAAAATTCTCAATTAAAAACATACTTGTTTTACCAGGTGCATTATGAGGGTATTTATCTCAGTTCGTTATCGAACTGTTGGCTTTGATTAAAATGTATTGGGATGGATCTGTTATGCCTAGAGAATAATTTATGTCTTATGGGGGAGGTTATTGCTGTTCTCCCACAGACTTGGCTTCATCTTAACACTTTCTGATGCCTCACACTTACTCAATACACAGTACACTATCGTGTTCCGATTCAGCTTCCCTTGCGGTCCAGTCGAGAAATTATTCTAAATTTTTTTCCTTACCCCTTACACAATAAACTGTGCTTACATTAGCAATTATTTGAGAACATTTTCGCCAGTATTTTGCTTATCAGTGCATAATGTGGCGACCAGATGCTTAGATCTCCCAGAGACGTTCTTCATGCTGCATTCCTAAAGCTATTAAGAGTTTCATTTGGAAATGAAGTCATGGGGAATGGCCTAGCAAGAAATATTCTGATTATGGTCCGAATTTAAAATACCATTGCAAAAATAGAACTCTTCTAGGAATTGCAACTGAGATTGCATGAAAACTGAACAATAACTTATGTACCTTTATCGTTGGAAATAAAGAAAATCCGAGCCCTTGTGGCAAAGGTAGAAGTACTATACTCCCACTGTATGAATATGAAGGTTAACGTCGATGAACGTTAACCCCATGGAGGCTAGAACACAGCAAGTCAGTACATGGAATTCATCACAAAAAAAACTATCAAAGTTACATACAGACCGAATCAGTATTTAGTTATATTTTTCTATAGATCTTATTGAATCTACGCTGCTTTTTTCAGTGTGTAAGGCAGCTTACTATTTATGAGATATTCATATCAACTTCGCTTATATTGTCCTGCTCATAAGAAAGTTATTCCAAAACATTCCTACCCGTTGTTGAGCATCAATCCACTCCCTGATCAAAATCTATCCAATCAACATTGTCGGCGTAACCAAAGCATGAATTCTATAAACTGGAAAGTTCCAGTTCTCTTAGTCTCTGCACCAAACTCAAGGTAGGAGCTATAATGGGCCCATTAATCCAGCTCTGCTTACACGCAAACCAGCCGTTCAAGGGTCGCACTGCAAGGGTGCTAACGATCTCGCCTCTAGATCTACTCCAGCTTTCAAATCTTCTTAAGTCTTTAATATCGTTCAAAAGCACACATTGGCATTCTTCCTTCTTGAAGAATTCTTCGTAATAGCCGAGTTGCGTAAAGGATTTCGTGTTGCTGTAGCAGTTGATGTAATTCTCACATGAAATACAATGAAGGAAGAATAAAGGAATAAATATTCGCAACAGGCTTTTGCTCTTGTTTCACGGTGCTTGCGTGCTTCAAAATGACATCGTTGGAAGTATTTATGAGACCAGGAGTAATTTCAGGCATATAAAAAGTATGATAAAGTCTAGAAATTATTAAAAAGTTTTTCTTCCAAGGTGCTTTCCTTCGAACTGCACCGGTAATTTGGAAGGCTCAACCCATTGCTTTATAAGCTTTTGGATGACAAAAAATAATTCCTGTAAAATTTCTATAGAATCTTAATTCTACTAAATTTCATATTTCCTCTTAAAGGAAACTTTAATATTGTTTTGTAAGCAGGACTGAAATCAACAATTTCCCCTTTTCTAAGTTTATCTCCTTATTAATCTTCGTGTCACTAATGTGTAATATGTTTTTTACAAGCGTCTACTTGTTTAAAAATATATTTCTGTCCGCCTGCCTTATTGTAAACATTTCTTTCTAAATATCCTTTTAATATCTCTTACTGAGAACTTCGAGCAACATTTGATCTACTGCTTATATGGTTGTATCTCACGCGAAGAATTTTATTTCTGGTGGGATCTTTCAGCCATATTTCTATGATATAATTGATCAATCAAACTGTATCGTCTCTCTAATCTTTGTCCTTTAGTTCAAAATATGGTCCCGCTCGATCTTTATCCTTTCCATCATTTTTCCTATTCCTTTACTATAAGTAATCGCTCAAAGTTGAGTATCTCCTTCAAGCAATTTATTCTCCGACTAAATCCTTTTGTTAATACTATATTCTCGCTTGAATTTAAATATCTCAAACTCTACCCTTTCTCTTAAATGTAAATTTCCTTCCGCAAACTAAACCCTCCCACTTCAGATTAATGTACTCCTTCAAACTTATCCCCCAACTTTAGATTAATTCACTTCCTCAAACTTTATCGTTCTCTACAATTTTTTCTACTTGTTTCTAAAACTTCAATCTCTTGTTCAAGCTTTACCTCTTCCAAAAACTTCATCCTCTCATTCAAGCTTCACCTCTTCCAAAAACTTCCTATTCTCGTTCAAGCTTTACCTCTCCCTAAAAAATTCTTCCTCTCGTTCAAGTTTTACCTCTCTATAAAACTTCCTCCTCTCGTTCAAGCTTTACCTCTCCCTATAACTTCCTCCTCTAGTTCAAGTTTTACCTATCTCTAAAACTTCCTCCTCTCGTTCAAGCTTTACCTCTACCTAAAACTTCCTCCTCTCGTCCAAGATTTACCTCTCCCTAAAACTTCCTCCTTTCCCCATGACAGTGACCGAAAGGGAGGTCATCAACGGCATCCTAGACGTCCCCAATACGAAGAACCACACCTTGGCCCTCGTCAGGTACATTAACAACATCAACTTGCAGAACCTCCGGAGGGCATCCAACTTCATTGACATCGTCAATCGTCAGATTGACGGGGAAGCCATGAAGCTCCTGTCAGACCTCAGGGATGTTCGACTACCCGCCAGGATAGAAGCAACTAATTATCACAGGTAAATTAGGAACAGCAATCGAGTCAAAATTGTTGAATTCGTTACTTTAAAAAGAAGGTTTTGTGAGGAAAGTACATATTGTTCTCGTTGTTTTAAATAAGTTGGTTCTTATTTAACAGATATGCAAAGATGGCGTCAGATAAATGGATTGGTTAAGTGTCCAAACTAGAGTTTTTGCTATCTTAAAAAGCTAAACCATCAACAATTTTCCAGATGTTGGACTCCTGGTACAACTCAGGTCTGTAGCACCATGTGCTTAGGAAATAACATATGCATGTTTTTAAAGCTTCTGGAAATTCGAAAGTGAATGAAAGAGGAAAAGAGCGATTTCTATCTTATTTTAGAAGAGATTAGTTTTCATATATCCTAAAATGTGCAGAAATTAATATAAAAAATTGCTGTCTCGATACTTGAAAGTGCCACTGACTGATATACACTAAAGGATTTGAGGGTGGAGGAAAGATATGGACAATTATTTCATCACCTCTGACCACCTGAGACTCCGAAATACTGCTATAGACAGAAGAATGTATCGTAAACGTGCCCTAATGGCATTAGGGCTCAAAGTTCTCGTATGGGTATTTATCAGCCATATTTAGTAGGGATCGAGGAATGATGCAAACTTGATCACGAGGGTTATAGAAGGGTGGGGGTGAGGGGTGATAGAAGCTTGGATGTGTAATCGCAACGTCATATTTTATTATTATTATTATTTTTTCAAAGATCCTTACTTATATTCAATCTGTCACTTTGTCACCGAATATACTCGTATAGGAACTTGACAAATAGGATAAATGCAGAATAATTTACAGAAAAGAAGTAATGGGAAAGAGAAAAACATAAATTTGCCAAAGCGATGAATTACGAATGATTAGTAATTTAAAAGAACAATAATCGTGATAAAATGCAAGATATTATCTCGGACTTACCCTAACAGGTATACGGTTGAATGGATAGGACGTGAAGGGCTGGACAAGGCAACTCACGCGGAATACCTTCAGGAGTTCTGCACCCATTTCTACAAGGGCATCACGAAGCTCCTTGACAGGGCCATGCGGAAGGAGGACAACTCCTCCCAGGGCAAGATAGTTACGGAGATTTTGCAGCATCTTCACGCCTGCAAAAATTCAGTCATGGTCAGTACAATTTTTAAAAGGGGTGGTTTTCAAATATTTTTTTTTTCATACTGAATATGGAATCTGAAATTATGTTTCTGGATATTTTTCTATGGTAACTGTGCTAATTAGTATACCAACATTTGAAATTAATTTTCATGTTACAACTTATTTTGCATGAAGTTTTAGGAGTTTAATAAACAAAATTCTTGAAATTTAAACTCAATAGTTTTGTCTACATTTTTTTGCATATCCACCAACACCAGCACACCGACTCTCCTTTCCCTTAATATTCCCTCATGATAGTAGAATTACAATACTTGTTCTCTTTAAACGAAGCTGCATCATTTAGTTCTTATGGTTGTGCTGTTAATAATATACTCAACTTTGTTTTTTTTCCTCTCACTGACAACACGAGCTATGAAAAGAAATAAAACTGGTGAAAAACAGGATATGGTACTATCATAGTTTTCTTATCAGTTTACCACGCTCCATCCTCTTAATCAAATGAGCGGAGTTTTATGATCGAAAACTCGTTCTCCTCATTCCACTTCTTCACTCTCTCAAATTTATGTCTCGTCGAATTATCCAACGTCTCGTTAGAGTCTCTGAACATGAAACGAGCACCTTCAACAAACACGCCTATGAATGCTTGTATGCCAGAAGTCCCGGATCTAAAAAAAACTAACACACAGGTACACAGTGGTTTAATATCTATGGCATTTTTAGTCCGTGCCGAATAATGTTTAATTCTATACTGTTCTTGAAGCCCATTTAAACTTCAATCTCAGTAAAATTATATGAATTCTGTCAGCAAGTATTTCCCTATAGGTTGAGAATAATCGTATCCAAACTTAGAGGTTGTCTCTTCACTATAAATGTAACCTATGATCGTTTTAAAGTGTTGGATCACTTCAAACCAAAAAAGATATTTTCAGTAG
>NC_090742.1:38662043-38672043 GCF_036898095.1 Palaemon carinicauda
AACCATTTCGAAATACGCACCCAAATATCTCTCTCTCTCTCTCTCTCTCTCTCTCTCTCTCTCTCTCTCTCTCATTAAGAAGTTGTCACTTTCCTTAAACAATCAAACCACCTCAGAACTGTTATGTACACATTGCATGTCTATCACTCCCGCCTCTTCTTCTCTTGTTTATATATATATATATATAATATATATATATATATATATATATATATATATATATATATATATATATATATATCATTCATATTTCTTCTTGTCTGGCTGACGTTCTGATCAGCATTTGTCCAGATGAATTTGGAAATGAAACCAGACACGTTTAACTATAGAGAGTCCATTAAAGCATACATACTGGTGGTTTAAAGGAAGAGACGCGTACAATAGCATTCGAAATATTGGCATCAAATTTTCACGAGTGAAAATGTACCAAATATAAAAACAACCCCAATAAAAAGGAAAAATGACCGTGATGGATTGTATACAGTAGATTGTATAAAGCAGAGAATGAAACCCTCATGTTATTATTCCCCCTGCAGGTGTTCTACGGCCGCGAAGAGGAACTGCAAAGAGCCGAGGAGTACATCAAAGGACCTTCTCAAACGCCGCTTCTCCTGCATGGAGCTGGAGGCTGTGGAAAGACCTCCCTGCTGTCGAAGATCGCCGCCAACTGCTTCATCTGGCTGGGCGAAGTGAAGCCCATCTTGGTCATTCGATTCGTCGGGACTTCGCCAGAATCCACGGCTCTGACGGCGTTGCTGACGTCGATTTGTCATCAGGTCAGTTCGGTAGTGGTCAAGATCAATGTATAATTCATATCAGGCCAGTTCGGTATTAGGCGAGGTCAAAATATATCATCAAGTCAGTTTCGTTTTAAGTATGGTCCATATATGTCATTAGGTAAGTTTTGTAAAGTAATTGCGTGAAAAATGGGTCTCGTTTATGTTATAATGTGGTCAGACCAAAATTATGTGTCTCCGGGTCAGATATGGAATGGATCAGGTCAAGATTTTTCCTTAATTATGTGTGCTAAGAAGCAAATCAACTCGAGATTGTGCCGCTGGTCAAGTCGGTTATTGATTAGGTAACAACTATGCCACAAGGTCAACTTGGAATATGATCAGGTCAAGTTTTGTCAGTAAGTTAGTTCCATAGTGACTCAGGTCGAGATTGATGGAGAGGTCAGTTTGTTGAGTAGTTCAAATCAAGATCTATTATCATGTCAGTTCATTGGTGTATCAAGTCATGATATGCCTTTAGGATGGCTTGGAAATGGATTGGGTTAGTATTTACCCTTATTGGGTCAGTTCGGGTGCGAATTAGGTAAAGAACTGTTATTAGGAAAGCCAGTTAGTTGATTAGTACGAAATATCTATAGGTAGTAGGTTGGCCAAGGCACCAGCCACCCGTTGAGATATACCGCTTGAGAGTTATGGGGTCCTTTGACTAGCCAGACAGTACAATTCTTCTCCAACCAAGGGGTTAACTACTGCACTGTAATTGTTTAGTGGCTACTTTCCTCTTGGTAAGGGTAGAAGAGACTCTTTAGCTATGGGAAGCAGCTCTTCTAGGAGAAGAACACTCCAAAATCAAACCATTGATCTCTAGTGTTGGGTGGTGCCATAGCCTCTGTACCATTGTCTTCCACTTTCTTGGGTTTGAGTTGTCTTGCTTAGGGGCACACTCGGGTACACTATTCTATCTAATTTCTCTTCACGTTCGGTTAAAGTTTTTATAGTTTATATAGGAAATATTTATTTTAATGTTGTTATTGTTCTTAAAACATTCTATTTTTCTTTGTGTCCTTTCCTCACTGGACTATTTTCCCTGTTGGGGCCCCTGGACTTATAGCATCCTGCTTTTCCAACTAGGGTTGTAGCTTAGTAAGTAATAATAACAATAATAATAATAATAAAATAGATTGGGGATTAGGTCAATAAAGGCAAAAAGGATCGGGTATTAGTAGACAAGGTAAAGATTTGTTATACAAAAGTTTCACTATTTTCATATAAAGGCAGATGATGCCTTAAGTGTTTTCAGATATTGTTTGACAGGATTATACATACAGATAAATGTCATAGACAATTTTGATTCAAAACTAGCCCAACAAAATTCAGTTATTTTTACTAGCTAAGCTACAACTCTAGTTGGAAAAATAGGATGCTTAAGCCAAAGGGCTCCAACAGGGAAAAATAGCCCAATGAGGGAAGGAATTGAGGAGATAGATAAAGTAGTGTGTATGAGAAATAATAAATCAAGACCATAAAATACCTTAAGATAAGTAACATAGATCTGGCATATATAAACAATGAAGAGAGACTTATGTTAGCCTCTTCGACACACACACACACACACACACACACAAAATGCTGCAAATTTGAATCTCCGAAGTTCCACCTGATTAAGAAGATCTTTCCACAATCTGGTCACATTTGGAATAAAACTTCTGAAATACTGTGTAGTGTTGTGCCTTATGATAATGGAAAGGATAACACTGTTAGAAATGATTGCTAGTAGTACTATGTACAATATGGTACAGTCTGGGAAGATCTGAATGCAAAGGATGGTCAGAATTATGAAAAATCTTAAGCAACATGCATAACGAACTAATTGAACGATGGTGCCAGAGATTAATATCCACATCAGGAATAAGAAATATAATAGACCGCAAATTTTTGTCCAAAAACTCAAGATACGGATCAGCAGCTGTACAATACTCGAAACAAGGTAGAATTAAAAACATTTCTTCAGAATAGATTGATCACCGAAAATATTAAAAGACTCAACAAGTCATTTTTGTGAGCAATTGACGTAGAAACAGAACAGGTCATCATCCTGGTGTAGACTTGTGAAGCAGTCTTAAGACCGAATCACAGGCACTTGAATTGGCCGTTAGGCCATGTTCAAACTTGTAACCTCAATGATGAAGCAAACACATTGTGCAGTTCATCGCAGATTACTGTTAATATATATATATATATATATATATATATATATATATATATATATATATATATATATATATATATATATATATATATATACACACTGTATATACATATATACATGTGAGAGAGAGAGAGAGAGAGAGAGAGAGAGAGAGAGAGAGAGAGAGAGAGAGAGAGAGAGAGTTTTTTCAGGATTTTCCTTTAGGTCATTAATGAAGGCAGGATGTTATCAATCTGCTGCGTGTCATATGAAAGCTATTTTGCTTTCAAAGAGTAATGCAACACCAATTGCATTATCAAGTAGATAATCAATTATGTTTACATAGACAAAGCAAATATATTACTAACTATATAGATATTTGCTTCATTCATCGAGACAAATTTCCTAACGTAAAATGGCTACTAATTTCAAAAGTAGCACTAATATACCTCATACTATTACTGCAGCTACTACATCTACTAAATTTAGTATCCTTGTTACTATTAATAACTGTAATATCATTATCGTTTTAATTCACTATAAATTCTTTGTGTTGCATTAAAACGTGCATGGAAGTTCTCAGAATTCTCACATCCTTTGGTGCTAAACGGAGGAACGTTTCAGGATTTTACGTACATCCCGAAAGAGTCCATTTGATGCAGTGTCGTCGAGTGGTTGGTGCTTCAGGACAAATTCAAAATAGTCGATTTGATGACGCTTCGTAAATTTGTTTATCGTTGTTGCATAACGTTTAGTCTTTACATCCTGATTGCGCCACTTTAACGAAACTTTGACTTGAATGATTTATGGTCTGAAAGTTGCAGCGTTTCGTGATTTTAGCAAGAATTGTTGAATTAATTGTAAGGGTAATATTCTCTCTATGGATTTAATTTTTTTCTTATAAGTTTTCGTCGCTTTTTTTCGTTCCCGCTTTGCTATGACTTTTGCTGGAAACCTGTACAAGTAAGCACTTGTGTAAATGAATAAATCTATATCGCAAGCGCACATATATCTAACGATCAATGTATTAATCTTTATGACATTTTCTTGCTTGGCATCTGCTATTTATATTCATCTTTAATCCTGTTTGCACGTTTACGCCAAAATAAACATGAATTATCTAAAAGGCAAATATATAGATAAAAATTAAACCTGTGTAAATTTATTATTATTATCTGAATTCTTCTTAAAATTGTAGACATCAGATTTATATGTTAGTTGGAGACGACTAAGTTTATATTTCCATTATGAGTTTATTTGTCAGCAGGAATAAATCCAAAGTTATAGATGGATTTTCATGAAAATTTCACCAGTGGTGATTCTCATACCTGACAAGAACCGGATGGGGATTATTATTAAGGATGGTCGAGGGTTGCAAAATTGGGTTAGGCTGACATAAGTTTCTCTTTATAGTTTATTTATGAAAGATATATTTTGATGTTACTGTTCTTAAAATATTTTGTTGATTACTTTTCTTGTAGTTTATTCATTTCCTGATTTCCTTCCCTCAACGGGCTATGTTTTTAGCATCCTGCTGTTAATAATAATAACGCAGGAATATTTCCAGCTCATGAAACAAAATTCTGACGAAGAATGGAAATTCTTAACCCAAAATATCCAGTCCTAATGTATGTATATATGCATTATGCTTACATTATATATATATATATATATATATATATATATATATATATATATATATATATATATATATATATATATATATATATATATACATATATACATGTGTATATATATATATATATATATATATATATATATATATATATATATATATATATATATACACACACATATATATATATATATATATATATATATATATATATATATATATATATATATATATATATATATATATCCACACTGGCCAGCGTTGTAATGAAAACTGGGTGAATAAACATAATTGACATGTCTGAGACCTTTGTCTTGCAGTGGACTAGAAAAGGTTGCATTTGTCTTTGTTTGTATATACACTATATATATATATATGTGTGTGTGTGTGTGTGTGTCATTACAATGACCTACTGATTCTTTATAACCAACATTACCATTTACTGTAACCAGACTACTAATTGGAAATTCCATAGAGGATCAAACATTGTGTATTACTAGTTGAAAGTTCAAATGTCTATAAATCCATTTTCCTGAGATGAACATACATTGAAAATTGGTAAAAATCCCAATTGCAAACATATCCAGCTGATATGTGAAGTATAATAAAGTTTTACAATCCTTGATAATATAATAAAACTACTTAATAAAACTTACATCACCTACGCACGAGAAAGCATCATAGATCACAGATTTTTAAAATCCTATTTTATTGATGTTGCATGAATATGGTTTCTCACTATATTTACTATCTTCCATGATCAGTCGAACGTTCATCAATTTGTGATCTTAAATAAATAATCCACTTACGATCTATATTCATTTTAAGTTTTAGTCGCAGGAAATGTCCTGCAACCGTTCTGGCAGCAAAATAATATTGCAAAATTAAACATGAAAATAACTCTAATCATTGGTCATATTCCAGACCAGGATTCGAGAATAAGATTAGGGGATGCTTAGTTTGTCTAAAGTGCTTTGTATAAGCTTATAGCATTCTGCTTTTCCAACTAGGATTGTGGCTTAGCTCGTTATAATAATAATAATAATAATAATAATAATAATAATAATAATAATAATAATAATAATAATAATAATAATAATAATAGCAGTTACAGTAAAAAATCACATGTAGAGTATATGGTATCATTTACCAGTTATTACAAATACGTCGTCACTTATCTCCTATATATGACAAGGAGCAAGTATCTGGCTATATATATATATATATATATATATATATATATATATATATATATATATATATATAGAGAGAGAGAGAGAGAGAGAGAGAGAGAGAGAGAGAGAGAGAGAGAGAGAGAGAGAGAGAATATATATATATATATATATATATATATATATATATATATATATATATATATATATATATATATATATATATATATATATATAATATTTTTTCAGTTATGCTCAGCGGCATTACCCGTCCTTCGGGTAGGGAGTTGAGTAGTCATACCCTGCAGAGAGGGGTAGTCTACTCTAAGATGAAAGGGGTAGGGGTGTGGGAAGGGTTAAATCTGCTTGTGCGTGTGCATATCTATCTAAAATATTCAGCTGTCATTTTTGACGGATCGCGTACACTAAATTTAAAATAATTTACAAATCCAGCTAGCAATATTTCTATTCGACATCGTAACTGCTAAACATGGTTAAAAATGCATGAAAGCTTGTTGAATCTTCGTAGAATTTTTAATTTCCTATAATTATTTTCCACTCTTCCTTCCGATCTCCACGTGTTCGATTCGCGTGTTGGGACAAAAAAAAAACCGAGCCAGACATAACACATATCGATCAAGTCTCGAGGCTTCGGTAAAATTCAAGGTCTCGATAGAAATCTCAGTAAACGTTCTTTGAATTTGTAACCGTTCTCATGTCTCGTTAGAATGTCATACGTTTGAGGGTCGATGCGGTATTCGTGAGAGATCGCAATACTCAACATGCTTTTTTTTTTTCAGCTTATTTTTCCATTATTTCCATCTCTTCAAGCTTTTGTCTTCTGAAGAGTTATTATTATAAGATAGTATACGACCCCTCAAAAATGAAGGGTAAATATTTAGATAGATATGCACACATATGGACTCGCGTATACAGACAGATTCACTCCTTCCCACCCCTTCGTCTTTCCTAACTACAACACGCTAGTTTGGGCAATTTGTGGGAGGTGGTTGCTGTTTACTGTTATAGGAATATATATATATATATATATATATATATATATATATATATATATATATATATATATATATATACTGTATACATATGTGTGTATACACACATATATGGATATATATATATATATATATATATATATATATATATATATATATATACTGTATACATATGTGTATACACATATATGGATATATGTATATGTATATATATATATATATATATATATATATATATATATATATATATATATATATATGTGTGTGTGTGTGTGTGTGTATGTATGTATGTATGTATGTATGTGTGTAGCCAGACACTTGCTCTTTATTATATGAGAGAGATATCAAAACAAACTGCAACCCTAGTTCACAACTGGAAAAGCAGAATGCTACAAGCATGGTGCCCCAACCGGGAAAGCAGTCTAATTTGGAAAAGTAACGAATTAGAAATGAATAAATTATGAAGAAGGGAGAACAAATAATTAAAACAATTGATGTATGATTATGTTACTAGCTAAGGAGCAGATAAATTATAAATCTCAAGGTAACCTGCTCAACTAAAAACAATCTAAGATTCCAACGATTTCGTAAGATAATTCCAAATCCGAAATAGAACCTTTAGAATACTGTGCAGTATTTGAGCCATTGAAGATATAAGGCACGATTGTTAGATTGTATAATCTAGGACTTTAGGCAGATCATATTGCAAAGGAAGGTCGATATTATGAGAAATATGATATAATAAACAAAATGAATTATTGCACAATGTTGCCAGCGTTGAGGGTAGTATGCCACCTATGTAAAATCGTGCATCTTCATACACAAACGGTGATTTGAAGGAACAATAGAATAGGAAGATTTTACAGAATTTAAATCCTGTTTCTTTTCCCTCTGTTTCAGATATCCTACAACTACATGCTGCCCTTCGAGGACATTCCTAACGACCTTGTTCCACTGACCGCTCATCTCAAGGAATTATTGAACTGCGCAACCAAGCAAATGGTTTGTTGGACCTAATAACAAAGTGATATGATTTGTGTAAGAGTATCTATCAGCATAGAGATAATATAGCATGTTAATTATGATAATTATTCCACTGTCTTGGATTAGAGTTCTCTTGCTTGAGGGTACACTCGGTTATATCTTATTTCTCTTTCTCTTGTATCTTTTTTTAAGTTTCTATGGTGTATATATGAAAGATCCAATTTAACGTTACTGTTCCTAAAATATTTCATTTTTAGTGTTTATTGCTTCTGTAGTATGTTTATTTTCTTGTTTCCTTTCCTCACACGGCTATTTTTCCTTGTTAGAGCCCTTGGGCTAATAGCATCTTGCTTTCCCAGATAGGGTTGTTGCTTAGCTTGTAATAATAATAATAATAATAATAATAATAATAATAATAATAATAATTCTGAGGTAAACTTAGTGACTCTGAATCGTGAAAAAGTCAAGCTTATAAAAATAAACAGATACACTCACACATTTTAGGATATCATGAAATGATTTTAACACTGAACTTGAATTAGTTACATTTTCCAGATCAACAGTTGGCTTCCTTAATTTTGGTAGTCTGACGTCTCTTTAGTCTCTCATGAATTGTACCGGATTAAGGAAGCCAGTCCACTCAGTCATTGTATAAAACTGTAACTAATTCAGGAATAAATCAAGAGTCCCTCTTTGCAAGGAGGGCAATGACTGGGAAAAAAAGGTGATTGTACTTTTTTCTTGTCAGTTTGACTGAATTATAGCTATTAGATCTATTGTTGAACTTATTATAACATTTATTTTTCTGGATGTTGATAATGGCAAACCTACAAAAATTGTTGTTTATCTGCCTTATAACCAATAACCGCTGTTTACTCATTTCCTTATAACTAACGAACTATTTTTATAACCAACAAGCACTTATCACTTTTTACTTTATCAACATATGCTTAATATTTGCCGTTGAGCCAAAAAACACTGATAACCCCTTTCTATTTTCGTCATAACAAACAACCACCACTTTTCTATGCATATTGTAACCAACATGGCCTGTTCTTTTTTCTTATAACTAGGAGTCACACTTTTTTTCTTTCTCTGTTAACTAATAACTTCTTTCCCACATATCCAGGCACGACTAATTTAATTTGCCCTCTAACAATAAGCAACTGTTTTTACAGTATAACCACTAACCACTTTATTTTTATAAGCAGCACCCGCTGTTTTTTCTTTCGTATATAAAGACTACAACTATTTATTACTTAGCTCACAATAACTTTTTTCCTTGCAATCAACAACCATTGTTTGTTCAGTGTTATAACTGGTTTTCCTTGATCCATTTTTTTTCCTCATAACTAGAAACCAATATTTTCTATCAAAACCAACAACTATATTATCATAACCAACAACCACGGAAATACGTCAAACCCAACAACTGTTTTCTTCATAACCAAATATCATTTTTTTATGCAAAATAAGAATAATCATTAATATTCGGGGCGAAATATAATTACCCACCTAGATATATTTACAGCAGGACCAGTGCCACAGTCATTCCACCGGAAGTCACTAGAACCATGTTTTTTTTCCGCCCCACCAAAATTCCAAAGCTAATTTCCTAATTTGTGTTTTCTCTCCCAGCCTCTGTTGATCTTCTTAGACAGCGTGGACCAAGTCACCGGAGCAGCTGATGCTAATAGGATGTCTTGGATTCCGACACGGTTACCTCCTAATGTAAAGGTCTGTATTGTTACATTAACTACCTCTAGAACTACTTATGGTAGTATCATAATAGTGATTTTTTTCCCGTTGATTTTTTCAGTTAAAGGAATGAGTAGAGTTTGACCTTCAAAAATACAGGTTAAGTGTTATAGAAATGTTGAGAGAGAGAGAGAGAGAGAGAGAGAGAGAGAGAGAGATTAGGTATGTTGTAAGGTAATCTTTATACAAGTTCGTAACTGTCTATTTATATTTTCGTAAGCAATCAGAAAATGGGTTCACAAACTTAAAACTAATGACAAATTCTTTTCAACGTTAATAAAAAATTAAATAGTAAGCATAAATACGAAAAAGAAAATAATCGAAATGAGTTTCACTTGAATTTACACGATGTTGAAACGACTAATTATATTTTGAAAAATATAATCATAATCTTATCTTCAGTGTTAAACAGATGTCAGAACACTGAAAGGACAATGACACCAAAGGATAACTTAGATTAGTCCTGATGAAGGATATCTATCAACCTGCCCTTCCGCAGATCGTCGTGTCCT
>NC_090742.1:38677043-38682043 GCF_036898095.1 Palaemon carinicauda
GGTGGGCGGAATATTATGAAAGCTTACTGAATGTTGAGGATAATAGGGAGGCAGATATAATTGCTGTTGCAGGTGTTGAGGTGCCAGTAATGGAAGATGAGAATGAGAAGGAGAGATTACAAGAGAGGAAGTGAGGAGAGCACTAGATGAAACGAGAGTAGGAAAAGCACCTGGAATGGATGGTGTCAGGGCTGAGATGTTGAAGGAAGGGGGTGTGACTGTACTTAAATGGTTGGTGAGATTGTTTAATATGTGTTTTGTGTTGCCAATGGTACCAGTAGATTGGGTTTGTGTATGTATTATGCCACTATATAAGGGTAAGGGAGATGAGCATGAGTGTTGTAATTCAAGGGGTATTAGTTTGTTGAGTGTGGTTGGAAAAGTGAATGGTAGAGTACTGATTAATAGGATTAAGGATACAACAGAGATTGCAATCTTAGAAGTACAGGGTGGTTTTAGAAGGGGTAGGGAATGCATGAATCAGATTTTTACAGTTAGGCAGATATACGAGAAATATTTAGCAAAAGGTAAGGAGGTGTGTGTTGCGTTTATGGATCTGGAGAAAGCGTATGATTGAGTTGATAGGGAAGCGATGTGGAATGTGATGAGGTTATATGGAATTGGTGGAAGGTTGTTGCAAGCAGTGAAAAGTTTCTAAGAAGGTAGTAAAGCATGAGTTATGATAGGAAATGAAGTGAGCGATTAGTTACTGGTGAGAGTTGGGCTGAGACAGGGATGTGTGGTGTCGCCATGGTTGTTTAACTTGTACAGTATGTTGATGGAGTGGTGAGAGAGGTGAATGCTCGAGTGCTTGGATGAGGACTGAAACTGGTAAACGAGAATGGTCATGAATGAGAGGTAAATCAGCTGTTGTTTGTTTGCAGATGATACTGTACTTGTTGCAGACTCGGAAGAGAAGCTTGGCCGATTAGAGACAGAATTTGGAAGGGTATGTCAGAGAAGGAAGTTGAGAGTTAATGTGGGTAAGAGTAAGGTTATGAGATGTACGAGAAGGCAAGGTGGTGCGAGGTTGAATGTCATGTTGAATGGAGAGTTATTTGAGGAGGTGGATCAGTTTAAGTACTTGGGGTCTGTTGTTGCAGCAAATGGTGGAGTGGAAGCAGATGTACAGTAGGCCCTGCTGCTTCCTCCAGTCGCCTTGGATAACCGCGGAGGTAGCAGCAGTAGGGGATTCAGCGTTATAAAGCTTCATCTCAGGTGGATAACGGGGGAGGGTGGGCTGTGGCACCCTAGCAGTACCAGCCGAACTCGGTTGAGTCCCTTGTCATTTGATTGACGTCGGCTACTCCCCAAAAATGGGGAAAGTGCCTTGTTATATATATATATATATATATATATATATATATATATATATATATATATATAAATATATATATATATATATATATATATATATATATATATATATATATATATATATATAAAGAACATATGCTTGGGAGCATAATCCCCCCCCCCCTCTCTCTCTCTCTCTCTCTCTCTCTCTCTCTCTCTCTTACGAGGTAATTAAATTTAAAATAACTGTCACAGGAAATATTGTAAACGTTTTTCCGGATATCTATCATCCCTTCTTCCCTATTTCACAGACAGTTCAAAGAAGCCGCAGTGAAAAGGTATTTCCACAACCTAAACTTCGCCATGTATTTCTTCTCCATGATTGCCGATTACTTCCTTGGGATGTGGGGCGGAGGCATCCCCAAGCCCTTCAAGTACACAGAGATCCAGAGGCACAGGTGAGAGAGAGAGAGAGAGAGAGAGAGAGAGAGAGAGAGAGAGAGAGAGAGAGAGAGAGAGAGAGAGAGAGAGAGAGAATGTTTGGAGATCAATCTTTCAGTAAGTTGTTTGTAATTTTACTGAATTACTTTCGATCTCTAGACATTTGTTGAAAAATCCAAGATGATGCTACTACTACTACTACTACTACTACTACTACTAATACTACTACTACTACTACTACTACTACTACTGCCAATAATAATAATAATAATAATAATAATAATAATAATAATAATAATAATAAATTCAGAAGAAAATAACAGGAACTGACACGAATTGAGGAACGAAGTAAGAATAGGGCTATGAGAACAAGTACCAGAAAAAAATTTCACCCTTTCTCTCTCGTCCAGTGACCCTTAGTTTTGTGAATAGTTAGAAACTGCATGGGAGAAACACTTTCTTGATCAATTTGCGCTTAAGTCGTGACACTTTAAAAATGCTGAACGAGACGAAATAGAATAAATGACTGTATGATGTTTATCCCTTTGAGAAAAACGGTGAATATAACTTATGATAAAGATGAAGATGGTGATGCCATAAGGGTGATAGTGATGTGATGATATGAGGATGATAATGATGCTGAGATGAGGATGAGAAGGACAAAGATTATTTTAGTGAATTAGAACTGATATGACCCAGTAAAGAAATAGTAATACTTAATGAGTTGGCAACAAGGAAGGTATTCTGTGCACTTCTTGGAATGTTACTAGATTATCCTTATTACCTCCGCCAACGAGGTTAGGAGGAGGTTATGTTTTCACTGTTATTTGTCTGTTTGTTTGTTTGTTTGTGTGATTGAATAACTTCCTGACCATAATTTTACTCATAGAGTGGTGAAACCTTCAGGGATTAATTGCTATGTTGAGACGTGGAAGTGATCCAATTTTGAAAGTACTAGGTCAAAGGTCAAGGTCGGGCAAAAGGTCGAGAAATAAGCTGCCATGACGGAGGTGTGCGCTCTACTGAATGCACCTCTAGTTTCATAAGGAATTAAGCTGCTCTTGCTAATCTTCATCTGTCCAATTATCAGTGTTACTCATCAGCACAAGAAGCCATAAATCGTTTAAATCAAAGATGACATTTTGCAGCAAACAATTAATGCTTATGAATCTTGCTGATGACTCTAGGCCCATTTTTATGTAATTAAAAAATATTCCTTAAAATTAATTAGTTTAATCTATTCTTCTTAGGTTCAACTTGAAGAGCAAAGAAGGTTTAGCCGACAGAAAAGTTCCAGCGCAGCCTCTTGTTTTTTATAACAAAGAAGGGAAAATCACCAGATATAATCTCAGAAAGGTAAGGATGCGTTCATGCACACTGAATATATATATATATATATATATATATATATATATATATATATATATATATATATATATATATATATATATATACACAGTATATATGTATATATATTAAAATTATATATGAATATATACACATTAATGTATGTATATGCAATGTATGTATAAATGAATATATATATGTAAAATTATATATGAATACAAACATTATATATATATATATATATATATATATATATATATATATATATATATATATATATATATATATATATATACAGTATATACATACATATATATATATATATATATATATATATATATATATATATATATACACACATATATATATATATATATATATATATATATATATATATATATATATATATATATAAATCGTAATTAAATTGTTCACCTGCAGTTCGGCGAGCTTCCATTCCATCTGATACGCGCCCGACGCTTCGAGGATCTATATAAATACGTCCTTTTCAACTACCAGTGGCTCCACGCTAAGCTAAGCTCGTGTCCTTTGCAAGCAGTTCTTTCGGACTTCGAAGACTGTTCGTGTCACCTGGAGGACAGAGACCAAATCAGGTAAGCATCAGAGGAAGGAAAGGTAAATGTTACGAAAATATGGTCAGTTAATACTAGATGGCATCTCAAGTTATGATTGCTTGTGGTTGCGTTTAGTTGGCAAATGTTTACTGTAAGTGTTTTCTACTTATGTGAGAGCTCTTGTTACAAACTCACTTTGGGGCACCAGGGTTGCTACAGTATTCCCCATTCCAAACACTGGTTAGGAATGGTATCTTTTTTCATTATGGTTTGAATTACAGTATTTGATTGATAACTAATGATTTTACATAAAGCCATCGATTACGAAAATCACGTTTGTTAATATACTGCATCATATTTCTCCGTGGTGACTTTCCATATTATATATCGGGTTACAGACCTGTGTTATTCATATTTCAAAATCCGCAAAATCCAGCCAAAAATGAAGTAGTTCTTTATAAGTGCTTAGGGGATAAGAGACTGCGCATACCTTACTGGTCTCTCAGGTCAGCAAGGCGAAATGTGTCCTGTTTTGCTATTATTCTACGGTAAACGGAATCACTCTTAGGCTCTGGTTAGAATTATATTTATATATATATATATATATATATATATATATATATATATATATATATATATATATATATATATATATATATACTGTATATATATACATATATATATATTTCCAATAACCCATACATATTAATACAATAAAGTCTGGAATCTCTTAACAATCTCGGGATCAGAGCCCCAGGCGATATATATATATATATATATATATATATATATATATATATATATATATATATATATATATATATATATATATATTTCAAATAAGCCATATATATTAATACATTAAAGTCTGGATTCTCTTAACCACCTCGGGATCAGAGCTCCAGGTGAAATCACTTGAAGACTGTAGTATCTGACCGGCCGGGTTTCGAACCCTGGTCCAGGGTACTTGTATGACATTAACCATACCACTTAGTCACGTGGCTAAGTGTTATGGGCAATGTTACATAAGTATCCTGGACCAGGGTTTGAAACTCGGCCGGTCAGATACTACAGTCTTCAAGTGATTTCGCCTGGGGCTCTGATCCCGAGGTCGTTGAGGGAATTCAGACTTTAATTTATTAATATATATGGCTTATTTGAAATATGAAAAATACATTTAATAGTGAAAAATTTATCATACATATACATATAAATGTGTGGGTGTATGTGTGTGTGCGGTGAGAAGGGACTGGGTGAAGAAGATGCAAGGCATAGCACCAATAGATGGAAAAAGTTGACTCATGCGGCCGACATTGCAATACTGTGGAATTAATAAGGTCG
>NC_090742.1:38684543-38694543 GCF_036898095.1 Palaemon carinicauda
ATATATATATATATATATATATATATGTATGTATGTGTGTGTATACATATATATATATATATATATATATATATATATATATATATATATATATGTATGTATGTGTGTATACATATATATATATATATATATATATATATATATATATATTTATATATATATATATATTTATATATATATATATATATATATTTATATATATATATATATATGTGTGTGTGTATGCATATATATAATGCTGTATATATATATATATATATATATATATATATATATATATGTATATATATATATATATATATATATATATATATACACACATATATAATGCTGTATATATACATATATATAATGCTGTATATATATATATATATATATATATATATATATATATATATATATATATATATATATATATATAATGTTGTATATATATGCATATATATAATACTGAATATATATACATATATATATATATATATATAATGTTGTATATATATGCATATATATATATATATATATATATATATATATATATATATATATATATATACTGTATATATAATCATATATACATTTACAAATATGTATTTATATTAGTTCATATTTATGTATTTACATTAATGTATTTATACGTGTACTTATATATGTATGTATATATATATATATATATATATATATATATATATATATATATATATATATATATATATTATAGAAGGTATAAATATAACTATATGTGCATATACATACGTAAACTATGATCACCTTGTATGTACCAGGCATTTTCTAGGCGTATAACTTTCAGTAAAGTTATGATAATGACAAGGACTTTCAAACTATTTCTCTCTCTTATAGCCTCGTATCTACATTCAGTAGTAGTTATTTAATACCCAATGAATATATATTTTAAATACAACCATGTGAATCACAGATGGTTTACGTTGATAAGATTTTAAATTTACCAATAAACTAAAGGAAAAATTGTTACGTCAATGATATTCGTCACTGTGATGACTGATTGATTTACGTCAGTTATTCAAAACTTTATTGACTGATTTATGTATATTAGCGTTACAAGAACTACGGTCATGGATGCCGGATATGAATAATTTGGTTCGAAAAGCACTAGATATTCATAAGTACTTTCTCTCCAAGTAATCATGTTTTCTATCTGGCATTCCGGTAAAAAGTACTTAAGCATTTTAGAGTTTATTCTTTCACATTACAATTCTTAAATTTTTGATTGACTAGATATAAAATATCTTGAACCCATTACAGGTGATATAACTGTTTACATATATATTCTAATATACAGCTTCATAAATAGCCTAGTATTTATTTAAGGATATCTTAGAATGACTCTCTTTATGATTAGCATGATTGAAGAAAAATACTTCTTGTTAAAAATGTCTTCTGTAATAATGAGCATGTACTGTACCAATCATTTTTTAGTTGTTCAGCTATGACGTCACAAAAGCATGATGTTTATAGATGTAAGATAACTTTGATTCTATCTAAGGATTCTAACAGGCTTTCTCTCCACTGTCCAGCGAAACCACCTTACGCAATAAAAGGTATTGTATTGACGGCCGACGAAGCGAAGAAGTATGGAATGGACTTGACCTTTTCGCTGAGACAGTTCTTGTTTTTTTTTTTCTTCCAGTTTTTCTTGTACCATACTATTTATCCTATTATTTTTTTTACTGTACCCTCGTCGTTAACCTGTCTATGACCCGATTGGGTTAACGATTTAAATCACCTTTTATATAAAATCTTACGTTTATTTCTTTACAGTTCCTTAAACCTTATCCATTGCGTTTTGTAGTAATTTGGTAGATTTAAAAAATGAATTTGAGTTTGAGTCACAGTTACAGTAACAAAAATCCTAGTACGTTTCTTTAAGTACTGTTTTTTACATGTTAATTTGCATTTGTAATCAATGTATTCAGGATGTTGAAAGCACCAATTTGATGAAATTAAGAATACATCAGTTCATTCAATTCATGTATATATATCAAGAGATATGCCCCCTTTTTCAAACTTTCGGAATTGATCTCCTCTCAATCTTTTATTTCATAAATAAAATCCATCGTATATAATACATAATTCTCTTAGAATTCTTAATATGACAAGAAATCAGAGCATGTTCCAGTAATGTCCACTTATCTAACTTTTCCTCTTTCACATTTTGACGATATCAAATAAAATAGGCACTTGTCACAGGTGTATATATACACGTGTACTTTTTCTCTTAATGCACACATAAATTTACATTGGCTTTTACAGGTCTTTCCCCGTCATTGCATGACATTTCTTTACATTATTCATATTGAATAAAAATTATGATTATAAGCTGTTAAAAGCTATAATTACGTTTAATTCCATTTCAGCGCAATTTGCAAATACTGTATATTTTTGTCACGAAGAGATTGCACTGGTATGTATATGAATTTTGGGAGAGGCTATAAATGAGGATAAATTTGTAAATACTTAATAAAACTAGAATGTTCGAAAAGCCTTTTCCATATATGTCTTGTCTTCAAAACGTTATTGCTCTAATGGCAAAATGTGTGTGATTAAATTCCGAGGTAAGCTGTCATCAAAGTCACGTGGTGTGTATATAAATGTAATGTATAAACGCATACAGTACACACACCATGTAATAAATATTTTCGAGGTACAATAACACTACAATTAAAAAAAAAAAAAAAAACTTACATAAAAGAAAAAATATAATCTTCTAATCATAGAAAATTGAACTGTTGAAACAAATGCTAAAATTACATTCTTAACAGTAAACTATGTGACAATAAAAAATAATTGTCGCAAATGTAAAACCACCTTTTTGGTACTTACTGCCACGTAATATTTACATATATATACTCTTTTACTTAAATAAATACACGTATGTACATACTCAGTGATATACTTAAAACCCAAATATTCTATAAGTGTTAAAACAAAATTATGAAGGCAAGCTATACACCACGTCTTATATTTACTCATGAACAATCTTAATGATTTAGTCAATAAATTTAAGTAGATATATTTAGATTTTTTTTTTTTTTTTTTTTTTTTTTTTAAGAATCATGCATTTTGCCATACGTGAGTTTGTGTTCCATTTACACCGAGACAAATTTGTACAAGAATTTGTACTTAATATGTTTTTCCACTTAATGAAATAATGTAATTCATCAGAGAAATATCAATCCATTTAAATAATTTTATCTTGTTTTTTGAAGACTTTTTTTCCGTTTATAATACAAAAAACAGCCGCAAACAAAACTGAGTCTTTGTGAAAGAAAATATAATTACGTTCGACATCGGTATCTAGATGAAAAGAAAAGTAATGTCCATGATGATTATCGTATGTTTCGTACGTAGACAATTCAACGTTGCACAATGGACAGTTTAAATCAGTTTTTAAATCCAATATTTCCTTTATGTTTTTAAATTGCCAGCCCCTCTCCCCACCCCTCTTTCTCCGTGCACCATCTTACATCTACACCACGTCTACTTCCTCCTCCAGAGAACTTATGCTAGTAGCGGACGCCCTTCGACTTGGAGGCGCGATCCTCTCCCAATATCCGGACATGTTGGCTCCGCAGCTGATAGGCCGTCTCCTGCCCGAGATGGAGACCAACCCCCATGTCAAGAGTCTCTTAGAGCAGTGTGATGCTGAGGGCATCGATCATTGCAGCCTCTTACCATCCTATCACTGTAGCCACACTCCTGGAGGACCTTTGAAGGTAAGCTCAACTTAGTGTAGTTTCTCTATCATAATTTTTCAGTTTTATTTTGTGGCTAAGCTCCTCCCACCCGACGTGAGACACCTTATCTTTTTACTAAATAATTTAGTGAAAATATTGTAGCATCAAAAGATCAGACTTGATTTATATATATATATATATATATATATATATATATATATATATATATATATATATATATATATATATATATATAATATATATATAAATATATAATATAACATATATATATATACAATATATATATATATATTATAACAGACATATATATATATATATATATATATATATAATATATATAACATATATATATAATATAATATACATATATATATACATATATATGTATATATATACACACAGTATATATAGGGGACCTTTCCTCGCTACGTTCCTCCCAGCCTGCCAAGGGACTCCACAGATGAAGTTTCATAACGCTGAATCCCCTACTGCTGCTACCTCCGTGGTTATCCACGGCAACCGGATGATGCAGCAGGGCCTACCAGAACTGCGACACAATCGCTCGCCATTCATTCCTATTTCTAGCACGTTCTCTTGCCTCTCTCACATCTAACCTCCTATCACCCAGAGATTTCTTCACTCCATCCATCCACCCAAACCTTGGGCTTCCTCTTGTACTTCTCCCATCAACTCTTGCATTCATCAGCTTCTTTAGCAGACACCCATTTTCCATTCTCTCAACATGGCCAAACCACCTCAACACAATCATAGCCACTCTAGCTGCTAACTCATTTCTTACACCAGTTCTCACCCTCACTACTTCATTCTTTACCCTAACTACTCGAGATACACCAGCCATTCTCCTTAGACACTTCATCTCAAACACATTTAATTTCTGGCTCTCCGTCAGTTTCATTCCCCACAACTCCAATCCATACATCTCAGTTGGTAAAATCAATTTCTCATACAGAACTCTCTACATTCATGCCCAACCCTCTATTCTTTACCACTCCCTTAACTGTCCCCAACACTTTGCATTCTTCATTCAGTCTCTGACGTACATCTGCTTCCACTCCACCATTTGCTGCAGCAACAGACCCCAAGTGCTTGAACTGATCCACCTCCTTAAGTAACTCTCCATTCAACTAGACATTCAACCTCGTACCACCTTCCCTTCTCATACATCTCATAACCTTACTCTTACCCACATTAACTCTCAACTTCCTTCTCTCACATACCCTTCCAAATTCTGTCACTAATCGGCCAACTTTCTCTTCCGCGTCTGCAACCAGTATAGTATCATCTGCAAACGACAACTGATTTACCTCCCGTTAATGATCATTCTCGTCTACCAGTTTCAATCCTCGTCCAAGCACTCTAGCATTCACCTCTCTCACCACTCCATCAACATACAATTAAACATCCATGGCGACATCACACATCCCAGTTTCAGCCCCACTCTCACCGGAAACCAATCGCTCACTTCATTTCCTATCCTAACACATGATTTACTACCTTAGTAGAAACTTTTCACTGCTTGTAACAACCTTCCACCAATTTCCATATAAGCTCATAACATTCCACATCGCTTCCCTATCAACTCTATCATACTCTCTCTCCAGATCCATAAACGCAATATACAACTTACCTTTTGCTAAATATTTCTCGCATATCTGCCTAACTGTAAAATTCTGATTCATACATCAGCTACCTCTTCTAAAAGCACCCTGTACTTCTAAGATTGCATTCTCTGTTTTATCCTTAATCCTATTAATCAGTACTCTACCATACACTTTTCCAACCACACTCAACAAACTAATACACCTTAAATTACAACACCCATGCACATCTCCCTTACCCTTATACAGTTGTACATTACATGCACAATATATATATATATATATATATATATATATATATATATATATATATATATATTTATATATATATATATATATATATATATATATATATATATATATATATATATATATATATATATACACACGCAAGGGCAATAGCTGCCAGTGTTTATTGTGACCAAACACTGTTGTATTTAATATTTCTTAAGCCATTTTTACAGCATACTAGAAGTTCCCAGCTCGAGTTCCAGATATTAACATAAAAGTTGAGTAACATATAGCTTTAATAACTATATTCATCATGCTGGCTCCTGGTGGTTTCACGATGGGTTTTGATAATTAATTCACGATAAGCTGAAATTAGTATTACTGTAGATCAAGACAGCTCTCATGAATAATATTGTTGAGAAACTTTTTAAAAATGAATATCAAATACTGTTTGTGTAACAAACATGAATCATGTACCAAAACACACACACACATGAACACACACATATACATATATATACATATATATATATATATATATATATATATATATATATATATATATATATATATACATTTATATATATATACATATATGTATGTGTATACACATGTTGTATACATGCACACACATTATGTACATGTATGTATATATATAAACATTTGTATATATATATATATACATATATATATGTATATATATACACATTTATATATATATATATATATATATATATATATATATATATATACATATATATATATATATGTACATTTATATATATACATATATGTATGAGTATACACATGTTGTATACATGCACACACATATCATGTATATATAGATATATATATATATATATATATATATATATATATATATATATATATATATATATATATATATATATACGTCCGTCACCTAATCTATTAAATGTTTCTTTTTATAGAAAATGTAAAAAAAAAAATAGAATTCTTACAAAACTAACTAAAGTTACTGATGTTCACACCTGTGCATTTTCAGTACTCTCTAGAGGGTCACCAGTTCGCTGTGTTCGGGTTCTGCTTGACAAATGACCTCCGGTACATTGTCAGTGTTTCGAACAAGTTTATTACGTGGGATCTCTCGACCTCTGACCTGACACGAGAGGTCATACCCGGTATCGAAGGCATAATGCAAGAGCTGGTTCTCTCGCCAGACAACAAATATTCTATTGCTCATACGAACAATAGTCAAGTGAGTGGTGTATTAGAAACAGTTCATTCCCTAGACTAGTATATAATCCTTTCTTAAATATATTAATTTCACTCAATTTGAATTATCTCTACTATACATCTTATCTTCTCTTTAGTTATAATCTTAATGTAGTTTTTCCTCTACCACTAATTTTACTATTCTCTCCTCATTATGTCACCACTGTCACCTACCACAGTCTCCTCCATTCTTTCCTTTCCTCACCAATTCTTCTTCTTCGATCTTCCTCAGATGGTGCTGTTGAATATGTTAACAAGCGAGTTCTTCATCCTGGAAAACCCTGTGCCCGGAGAGCCAGTCATAGGGACCCTTCTCTCGGATGCTTGCGCAGCCGTCTACGGCGAAAGGTAAGGAACGGATCAGAAACCCAGTTGGGTCCCACTCCGGAATGATACTTTACAATTTACGTAAACCCAATCCGAAATAGTACCTAACATTCAAGTGCAATCCACTTCAGAATATTGCATAAGTAATAACATATCCGTCGTAATTCTGCAATTACCAATCAGCAAAACTTCCATTCTACGCGTTCTTTTAAACTTAAAGGGCGCTGCCTGCAGTGTGACTTAGACATTACACGGTTTACATCAGATAGATCACTTTCTTACGTTTATCTTTAATTGCTAAATCGTGGATGAACACAGAAGGCTTTACTGGTAATACAATCTGATATCTTTATACACATTGAGCTTTTTTTCTGTCTTTTGATCGCAACTACAGTATGCCTTTTTGGAATCAGGGAACTTTTTTTCCTGTGCCTCTTCTGGTCCATCCTACCAGGACATTCTAGGTCTCTCTCTTCTCCTTCCTCCTAACATTATTATTGGTACCATTGCAAATCCCACAAACATACAATATATATATATATATATATATATATATATATATATATATATATATATATATATATATATATATATATATATATATATATATATATAAAGATATTCAAATATTCAAATACCATGATACAAAAAAAGCCTGTTAACAGGAATTTCACATTATCACAGTCAGTGGCAGACGAAGCATATTTCATCTCAAGGCCTTCAAGAAATCTAGTCTCAGAATACCTTGACCGAGAGTATCTACATACCTTGACACATTGCAGGTACTGGGTGTTGTACACCTTGCGAGGGGAGGAAAAGGAACGAATTCGATCGCCCGTAGATAAGCCCATCCTCAATATGGATTTCAAGAGCCCCAAAGATTACAGCATCATTTGCTGGACGGGGGACTTCGACGATAAGAATCTCCTGATCTATACAGTAGACGATGGCAACGTTCTGGAAACACTGCACTTCCACAGGTTAGGATCTTTATCGCGTTGTGTTCCTGCTCTCAAGAATTCCTTCTCTAGGTGGTTATGGTTATTATGCAAACGTGAAATGATGGTACTTTTGTGTTTTGTTAAAAGATCAATAAGGAACAATAAACCATAAGGAATTTGCTTAAAGATATAGATTTCTCAATGATTTCAATCTTTTCTTTGACATGATTCTATCATAAATACTTGAATACTTCATTGTAAATCATGCTAAATTTGCTATAAATTTGGTTACTGGTGTATGCAGAAAATGCAAATTTAAAGTGGACAGAATGGTTTTCATCAAGTTTTCTTTAGTTATCCATTCGTTTGAAAGACTAGAGTGTGTTTTTCTGCCTCCATCTTGCTTCATTCCTTGACTGATAAAATTATCACGATGCAAAATTTCCAGGTTTATTTTAACATTGCGATTACAACACTTAATATATCATTCCTTACTCATATTATATTTTTACATCTGTTGAATCAACATGTATGACCTCTTCCTTAAACAGCGTCATGGCCTGGACGCCTGACAGAATGGACCTATACTGCTGTGTCAACGAGAACGGAGATGACGTGTGTCACTTCCGTAGAGGCCCTAAGGAGTGGACTCTGGAGAGGGTGATCTCTCACAACGAATACAAACTCCTGATGCTGTATCTTACCCATGATCAAAATCATCTCGTCGGTACATTCATGACGGGGTTCCAGGTTCGTGCAATTAAAGTTATACGGAGACAACATGCTTCATTATTAAATCTCTTCATCAACAATTTACTACACTTCTTATTTCCATTACTACCCTTTCTATTGTTAGTGTACAAATCAATTTTAAACTTTATGGGGTTCTGATCACGGAGTATTTGTCTTGGTCATTTTTTAAAGGTGTGGGAGGTTGCGTCTGGAAAAGGCTGGACCCTGCAGTTACCTCACGGCGTCAGGAACATCTCGACGCGGCTCTTGAAGTCCAATACTTGCATCCTGTCCAAGGGTTATCATCACGCCGTGGCTGGAGTGAGGTAGGAAGGACACGGACCCCCAACAAACGTCATCTTCTAAAGAACGCCTCAATTTCAGCTAAGGTCAAGGGCTTCACTATAAGGTTAAGCTTTCACATTGCCCCGGTTCTTTGGACCCTTAATAATCACCGTAAACATAGCGTTTGATCAGCTGGTAGATCAGGGACCAGCAATGAAAGACAGTGCGTTAAAACAGAGATTTTCCAGGCAAATCCATAATGCGATGGCAGTCTTATTAAAATAATTAAAGGACTGCCAACTTACAATTGTCTCAGGGCATCTGGGGTTACTAAACAAAATTGCGTTGAAATGAGAACTAAGTAGTACATATAATAGTCAGAGTTTTCCGTAATAGTCAAAGTCATCTTTAAAAAGGGGCCTTGATAATATTCCAGTAAGGGATCATCATAATTTTCTATAATGTCGTGGATAATTCCAATGTATCTCTTTAGTATTTTTAGCAAGAAGTTTTAGTAATTTTCAATTTAGGGTTGGGGTTATTTTTAGATAAAGGTAGAATTAATTTCCAATTACAGGTCATCGTCATGTTCAGTAATGTATCGTAATTATTTCTGCAATGTGTCCTAATAATTATTCTAAAAAGTAATTGAGGTAATTTTCTGTCATACGCCTTAATTGTTTTTTGTATCGGGCAAAGAAGATTTCATTTATAGTTATTACTAAACAGGAGAATCCAATCTTGGCACACCTTGAAAATTGATTAATTTACTATAGAAACAGAAAAACAACCATAAGTTGTTATAATTTGCAGTCTGAAAATTACGAAAGTTGATTTAGATTTATTCTTCACTTGGTTACTAAAGTTGACTCACAAG
>NC_090742.1:38702043-38717043 GCF_036898095.1 Palaemon carinicauda
TTCACAACTGGATATTAGGAAATTCTATAGCCTGGTGCAACAAGATCATTACATTACAAAGATAACTAAGACACGCACCTATACGACAGGTACTTATGACCAAATTGTGGATGGGACCACCAATGTACCAATCTCCTTAATCTGTATTAAACCTGAGGAACCTCTAAAAATCTCGGAAAAATAGGCATTACCCCTTAAGTAAATGGTTGTGGTGGCCGATGTGGTAACGTCCCTGACTGGTGAAAGCCAGACTGGGATTCGAGTCCCGCTCAAACACGTTAGTTCTTTTGGTCGCTGCAACCTCACCATCCTTCTGAGCTAAGGATGAAGGGTTTGGGGGAGCCTATAGGTCTATCTGCTGAGTCATCAGCAGTCAATGCCTGGCCCTACTTGGTTCTAGCCTAGGAGGAAAGGGGGCTTGGGCGCTAATCATATGTATATATGGTCAGTCTCTAGGGTATTGTCCAGCTTGATGGGGAAATGTCAGTCTCCCTTACCTCTGCCATTCATGAGTGGTCTTTAAAGTTTAAACCTTTAAATAGCCTACAAGGAATGAATGACAAGAAGTCCAAAGAGACCAAGGAAAGTCTTAAAAACGTCAAGAAAACTATGTGACCCTCACCGATGAAAAAAAAAAATATCTTTTCAAAAAAACCTTGAAACCCCCTTGCAAAATCACAGTTCAGGGAACAGCTCCCTTCGTAAACTTGGGTATTTATCGTATTCTAAACCTTGAAGCAGCTTGCAAGCATGGCCTAACTACTTCCAATAAGAACAAACATGACTAGCTCACTCCTAAAACACATATGGATTGAACTTAAGAACTAACATCGAATTTGATAGACCTGTGCAACTTCTGTCTCTGATCAGGGAATACTTCGTCTAATCTGAGCAATGTCTAAACAATTTGTGGCTACAGCTACCCTGTTGTCGCTCGTTGGAAGCTACATTTATATCTTTAACGAAGAAGGTCATACTATAATAAAAAAAATTAAAAACAAATGAAATAACACGAGACGAAAATTCACAAAAGCAACACTGAAGATTACTGTAGGTAGCATTTATGGGCATTTGATGTCAGTATTAAGAAACAACCAATAAACTCTTTTGCAACAGACACCTGTCGCTTGGCCGTTCAAATGTTCACACGAACTACGATTATGATGCAGTATACATTTCCTACTGCGCAAAATAAGTCAAATAAAACATTAAATGGTTGTAAATTTGATGCGCACTCATTTTCACTACCCAATGTTACTGTTTGTTTTACAATTCTGTGTATTTTTGTGTAATAAATAATCCATATTTTCTTTTTGTGTCTGAATATTAACAAAGAATACCTATTTATTATTATCATTTTATCACTATTATTATTATTATTATTAGTATTATTATTATTATTATTATTATTATTATTATTACAAGCTAAGCTAAACCCTAGTTGTAAAAGCAAGATGCTATAAGCATATAATCTCATTCTGTTAATGTGTCTTCGGGTTATGCATGTAAGTATATATACTAATTAGGTGCAAATCATATGCAAAATAATTAGCATAATATCAACTAAAGTTTACTCAGAAACCATAATTTGCATGTGGTATATTTCATCGCACTATCAGTGACTACTTTTCAATACTATATAAGTTTTCAACACATATTTGTTCGTATTGATAGGTAAATAAAAATATTTACTTTCATATGTACGGAATAATTTAGGTATCTTTGTAATTCCTAACTAGTTTCTTACTTTTCAGAATTCACACCATTACACATTATTTACATTAATACTATAATTACAAGTTTGAATTCAATAAAACTTGTGTGGCAATCTTTTAATTACTGTAACAAGCACGACGGATTACCCATATGAAGTGATGAAATTTCGAGACATTGAACTTTTATCTCTTCAATAATCTTATCTTTTTAGTTATCTGAATGTTCTTTATGAAGGTATATCATATCAACGGAATCTGGGAACCTCTTGATATGGAATGTGCGCGCGCAGGCCGCCGTGTTCAAAGCGGAACAGAAGAACGTCCAGCAATTACTGTTATTGGACGACGATACAAAATGCGTCACTGTTTCCAAGGTAATAGATCATCACAATTCCCCATTATCTTTTTTATTTATCCTATTTAGAACCTGATTTAATATTGAATGTGTTTCTTTTATTTATTTTCTACAATGAATCACAGGTAGCTTAGTCGATATACGCAATTGTGTACTTTAGTTGTATAGAATACCATGCGATATCTAAGAAACTAAATACATTTCAATTAGAACATCCAATTTAATATGAATATTTATCCACATGTTTGAAGGATAAAGGCGCGCGCGCATACACACACACACACACACATATATATATATATATATATTATATATATATATATATATATATATATATATATATATATATATATATATATATATATATATATATACATGCGTATCATTATATACATGTATATATACATATATATAATTTATATTATGTATATACAGTACGTACGCATGTATGCGTATTTATATTCGTATTGATGTATATATATATATATATATATATATATATATATATATATATATATATATATATATATATATTTAACTGAAATAATAGATTAAATTTTCTGTGAGTTCAGGTGGCACTAAACACAGGAGAGTTATCGTGTGTGCTGGTGACGCGTTCCATACCTGACGGTGCCAAGGTGTATGAATTCGATTACCCAATCCGCACCTTCAGGAACGTGGCCGTTTCCGCCGATGGACTCTTCCTCGTCATTCCAGCAGCTGAAGGAATCAAGGTATCGTGAAGGAGTAATGACTTGTACAGGCGATATATGACTGGCTAATTACATATTCTGAACTCATTTATTTAAACAAGCGTTTCCGTTTTCTCCCCTATATAATATAGAGCAAGTGTCTGGCGATATATATATATATATATATATATATATATATATATATATATATATATATATATATATATATATATATATATATATACTGAATACTGTAACTACTTGGTCTCTCCCTATCCCTTGGGTACGGAGAGAGGGAGTAGACAACCCCTGGTGCGAGGGGGTGGGAGGGGTTTTATCTGTATGTGCATATCTATCTAAATATTTAGCAGTCATTATTGAAGGGTCGCGTACATTAGTAATCTTATACATGGCCATGAAATGTTAGTCGCCTAACTGGTGAATCTACTGTAGTTTTAGTTGAAGCCCTTATGTGGTAACGGTATGTTTACGTATTTCGTATCTACGCAAGTGTTTCTGGTGCATACAATCTACAGATGTGAGTCACAAACCACACGTGTCACTCTGTATGTTCAGTCTATAACCGCAAATTTCCTTATCTCATTAATCCATCGTCTTCTCTTCTTTGCCCTGTTTATTTTGCAATCTTTAAGGACCCATTCCGTTATTCTTAATGTCCATCCATTATTTGTCTTTCTCCTCATATAACCTTCCCATATCCATTTACTTTTCTTAAAAGTTACAATATCCTGCACTTTAGTTTTCTCTCGTATCTCGTATGCTTTTTTTTCTGCATCTTAGTGTTGATCCCATCATTATTTTTTCCATAGGTCTTAGAGTTGAAACTAGCTTATGTTCTAAGGCTTTAGTAAGGCTCTGAGTTTCCGATGCTTAAGTTAATACTGGTAGGACCAACAGATTAAATACTTTTCTTTTTAGAGAAAATGACATTTTACATTTTATATCATTTGATTTACCAGAAGCTCTCCATCCCATGCCTATCCTTCGGTCTCATGTCCTGGGGAAACAGTTATACAGGGATCAAACATTCACGTATCTTGCTCTCGTTTTCTCCCGTAAGAGGATTTAATGGTAGTTGGCAACCAAACACGTCAAACTTTGGGACTTTTGGAACAAATGTGATTAACTTAACAGAAACGGAAATAGAAAAGTTGCAGAGAATAGAGAATGGAGTGTATAGAAGGATGTTAGGGGCTGTAAAGAATACAGCAATTGTAGCCTTGAGAGGGGATATAGGAGCATCAGCTATGAAAACAAGGGTAATGGATGGTAAGCTGAGGTACCTTAATAGCATTTTTAAGGGAGAAAAGGACCTACTTACAGCAATAGTCAATGATATGGAAGAAAAAGAGAGGAAGTGGTGGATGCATGTGAAGAAGTATGCTGAAGAATGTGGGATGGCGATGAGAGAAGTCAAGAGATGTACGAAAGAGGACATAAAGAAGAGAACAAGAGAATGGGACACAAACAAATGGAAGAGTGAAATGGAGTGTAAGGAGAGTTTAATTTTGTATAAAAACTGGAAAAGTGAAATCAAGGAGGAGGAAGTGTATGACAATACATTTTCGTCAATTTTATTATTTAGAGCAAGGACAAACTCGTTGGGCTTGAATATAAGAAACAGACACCAAGATGGAAATATAAACTGTGTATTCTGTGACATAGAAGAAAATGCTAACCACTTTATATTATATTGTCCACAGTTTAGTGATATAAGAATAAAAGCAATTGAGCTTCAACAACCATACGAAGAAGATAGTGCACAAACAGTTGGAAAATTCCTTTTTTGTGAAGAGAATATTGAAAATAAGAAAAGTATACTACAACAAATGTGGATGAAAAGAGAAAAACTAGTGAAAATAAGGAACACACAAAACTAAAAGACACAGAGGCGCCGTTGTAAAGGCTATGCCTCACCCCAGAACCTGAACCTGAACCTGAAGTACAACCGTTGTGGTGGCGAGTCAGGCGTGTGGGGCCAGTTTTTTTTTCTTTCTTTCTTTCTTTTTTATGAGGGGGGAGGGGGGGGGTGGCGTACATATCGTCCGGTATCCGATTCGATACAAATCACGATCGGGACTCAAGTCCGTACATGAGCAAGTGTACAAATTTGGTGGGTTTCACAGCCTGCTGACGGTAACATGTAAGCCAGACGTATATAGCTAGTAGGTCAGAAATAAACACGGTACGTTTATGGTGGGTAAATCTTTAATTGGCAAGTCTGATCTGGTACATCTGGCAACATTTCTGATCTACATCCGAGCAGAAAATATTGGAAACTTCGCACCAGAGGTTATTTATAGGGCCACAAAATTTCAGTTCACTAGTTCAGTGATGAAGCTTCTGTTTATATTGTATACTTTTGTCCCAATATCGTGTATTTTCCCATAACCACTTGGTTTCTGGCTCCGTTGCCTGTGCTATTGTATGGATTATTATATTAATGAGTTAAAGTAATTACATACTGAGAGTAATAATAACAGCTCACGAAATTATACATTTCAAGTATATTACTAAAAATAGTCAATATCATATCGGCGGTAATGATACTTTAAATACCAGCGTAAAATAACACACAGTTAATTAAAAGAAGTAAAATCATAATCAAGTAATAACAAAAATTTATGAAATGAATCTCTTAAGTATATTTCCGGAAATAGTCAATACACAGATGTTCGTTTAAATTAAAACCAAGGTTGGGCCAAATACAGATATGTACTCAACAGTCGCCATCTCCTATATAATTAAAAGGCTGTATTTCGCACGGACTGGCTTTCTTGCCCTTCATGGCCGATGAATCTTTTACTGGCAAATATTGAGAGAGAGAGAGAGAGAGAGAGAGAGAGAGAGAGAGAGAGAGAGAGAGAGAGAGAGAGAGAGAGAGAGAGAGAGAGAGAGAGAGAGAGAGAGTTTTATTCTTTATACTTTGCCGTATAACATGGAGTTGTAGAAGTCTAATGTAACTAAAAACAGCACATACTGTATGATTAACTGTGTTGGGTATGACGAGTTGGCCCCAACATTAGACCACAAAGTGACGTACGTATTCACTAGTCAAACCGGCCGCTAACGGGAACATGCGTACGTTAAACGTAAACGCAACGTAAGTACAAAAAGACTGGCCTCACTATGGTTCCCGTCAGACGTACATCTACATCATTTGGCCTATACTATCCCCGGCAGATGAAAAAAAGGTGGGGGAGCAATTTCGGCTTACGGTAGTAAATGAGAGCAAGATGCATGAATGTGTGATCCCAGCATGAGTATCTGTCCTTAATACTGTACGTATTTTCATTTATAATCTCTAGAGGTTCGCCCATAATCCTTACTTGATGTCTCTCTGTACTTATATTGAACATATCTTAGTTTTATTTATATTCATTTTCAGTCCTACATTTCTGCTTTCTCTATTCAAAGCTTCTATCATCTATTGCAATTCATACCATGATTCACTAAACAGATCTATGTCATCTTCAAATCTAAAGTTGTTAAGGTATTCCCCATTAACATCTATTCCTACATTTTTCCTATCGAAATTCTTAAAAACTTTTTCTAGACATGCTGTGAATAATTTAGGAGATGGAGTCTCCCTTTGTAACTCCTCTCAATCGGGGGTTTCTCACTATCTTTATGCAGTTTTAGGATTACTGTACTTCCAGTATAAAATCTTCAAGTGTTTTAACATAAGATTCTTCTATTCCTTGTTTTTGAAGGGCTTTCATTACTGCTGAAGATTTGACAGAATCAAAAGCTTTCTCATAGTCTATAAATGCCATATATATTGGTTTGTCATACTCTATTGATTTTTCCATTAGCTGGTTAATTATATGGATATGGTCAGTTGTTGAATACACACTTCTAAAGCCTGCATGCTCTCTTGGTTAATTAAAGTCTAGCGTTCTTTCTATACGGCCTAATATGATCTCTGTAAATATTTAGTAAACTTATTGGCCGGTGATTTTTCAGGCCTTTTGTATCCCCTTTTGTGAATTAGTATAATGATCAAGTTTTTCCAAGATATAGGTATATATCATTTTACCAGACCTTTTGTGTGAAGGAAAAACAAATTCGTTGTTAAGCAGAAAAGCTATTTGATTTATACCAAATGTCACTAGAGACATGTCTAATCCAACATGTATTAATATTCCCCAAGAAAGGATACGGGATATAAAGCTAATTTATAAATATATATACTACGAAATTGAAATATGAACGAATCTAGGGGCACAGCCTTTGGGTTGGGTAGCTGTCCCCCACTATAGCTACGGCCTGGCAGCTCTTATTACTTGGGTTAATTTCAATAGCACTCTTAGAATAATTTGGTGACTTTGACTGAGTTTTGGGTTTATATTTCCAATACTTTCTGGAATTTGCAAAATTTCAACTAATAATTTATGTTTACAAATCAGAAGGTTAACCTTGTCAGATTATCGTCTCAATTTCTCGCATATACAGTAAGTTCAAATATTAAATTACGACCAAATATCACCAGTAATGAACACGTAATTTCGTAATTTATCAGTAGATTTGCTCTTAATAGCTTTTGTGTAGGATTGATAACACAAGGTGATATTTGTATTTTGCGTAGGAATGATAAAAAATTATCATACTTTATTCACATGTATTGTTTTAAGTTCCTGTCAAGTATCTATTTGGTGTTGTTTAGTTTGAAATATAACATAGCATACATGAAATTCATTAAAGAAATATATTTCACAAACAGTACTATCAAGTCAAAATACACGAGTTACCTTAGGCTCTCAAAGAAAAGAAAGCGTAATACTGTATTTGTATAGAAAATGGTTGTTTGTATTTAAGGGGGATATAACCTAATTTTTTTAACGCCTTTCCATCGACGTTTATTTCATACACACTTTAATCAATTATGCTGCTGATAAAAATCTAGTGGATTAATAATACTTCTTGCAGCAATGCAGTCCAGAAATGCCAATATAAAATTATCTAGAACAAGAAAATGTACATGTACTGAATAGGTAAAAACCTTATACCGAGCTAGGCAGTATATCTTAGCAATCCATGTTTGTCAACGGTTATACTCATATAAGCGGAAGAGCAACTTGGTGAAGTAATGAGGGCTTTGGGTGTGGAGAAAATGCCCTCCTAAATCTCGAAGAGTGACGGATTGAGTTTAAGGCGATGGACTAACTGTTTCTTCGGCTTTTACTCCTGATGCCTGGCGGTTAATCTTACTAGAATTAGTATGGACTGGCAGGGGTCACTTGCCTTACTTAGATAGGCACTGCGCATCACAAGGAACTGGCTATCCTTTGATGTATCTAGCCCATGAATCCTCTATGGATTTAGTCAGTCATGAAAAGAGGTGACAGAATGGCCCCCAGTCCTGTGCGTATCGGGGTGCTAAAAATCTCCCGGTTTATAACAACTGAAGAAAAATCTAAAATAGTTAATTGATGTGCCCATGAATGAATTCAGTGTGTTTGAAGTCGAAGCTATCCTCAAAAAACTCAAGAGATGGAAAGCCCCAGGATACAATGGAATAACTGCCGAGATGATACTGGTCGAAAATGAAGTGACTCCCAGAATACTTACAAGATTATTTTGTAGAATTTGGCATGAAGAGGCAAAACCTGATGAATGAGTGTTGGTGAAAATAGCAAAGAAAAAAAAAGGAGACCTAGGTGATTGCAATAATTACAAAGGCATAATACTTACGTCAGTTATGAAAATATATAGTATGCTTATTCTAAAGAGAATGGAGAGGAAGATTGATGAAAAGCTGATCGACGAACAAGCAGGATTTAGAAAAGGTAGAAATTGTACTGACCAAATTTTCATTTTGAGACATGTTGTACAGCAATGTGTAGAATATAGAAATCCCCTTTTGATGGCATTTGTGGACTATGAAAAAGCCTTTGATAGTGTGCACCGGCCTATTTTGGGGAGAGGCTTGCGTTATTATGAAATTCCTCTTAAATATGTAAATTTGAGTAAGTCTGTTCATGAGCATAGCAAGTGCAAAGTTAATGTTAATGGAGTCTTGTCAAATGAATTTACAGTGAATAGGCTAGTACTCCAAGGGAATGTGCTGTCACCTATGTTGTTTATCCTCCTCATGGATTTTGTAATGCATAGAACAGTCAGAGATGGTAGAGAAGGATTGGACTGGATTGGTGATAGGAATTTAGCAGACCTAAGGTATGCTGATGATGCTGTCCTTGTTAGCAGACCACCACAGGATTTGCAATGCTTGCTTACCAGGATGCATGAAATTTCACTCGAGGTTGGGCTGAACGATTATGCAATGGAAGATGAAATATCATTGAAAGGAGAAAGTATTAATGAGGTAGAATCGTTTAAGTATTTAGGAACTGTGATCTCTAATACAGGGTCTTTAGAATTATAGTTTAGTGAAAGATTGAAAAAAGCAAATCAGACAATGGCTGGGTTAAGTAAAATTTGGAAATCAAATCGCCTGAAATTACATATGAAAATCACACTATGCATTAGTTTAGTGAGATCGGTGTTACTCTATGGACACGAGTCACAGTATGATAATGAAATAATCTCCAATAGATTTAGTAAATTTGAGAACAAAGCCCTCAGAAGGATATTGAGAGTTAAATGGCAGGATAGGATTAGAAATGAGATTAACAGAGAGATTACTTGAGTGCCATATGTGAATGAGATCAGGGTGAGGGCTAGATGGAGATGGCTTGTGCATGTTCTTCGCACTCCCCAAGTGAGATTAGTTCACCAAACGTTCAGCTGGGCTCCATAAGGCACTATAAGAGTTGGAAGACCCAGGCCTACATGGCTAAGGACTATGAAGCGTGAAGTAGGAGATGATGAATGGAAAAGTTTTGAATTAAAAGTTCAAGATAGAGACGACTAGCGAAATCTAACTGAGGCCCTTTGCGTCAATAAGGGTAGGAGGAGATGAAGATGATGATGAAAAACCTGTATAGGATATCAGGTGTTGACTTTATTCTACCAGTTTTTGTTTTGAGCTACGTATAATTAGACTAATAAAATAGACTCTGATGGTGCAATCAATGTTGTCAGGAAATATTATGTTCTACTTTAGAAGTTATTATTTGCTGTACAAGTATCATACCCTTCGTTTTGTATAGTTACAATTCAGAACTATGTATTTCAAAAGATCATTATAAAAAAAAATACTTTGATAAATAACCTACTTAAGAGACTGGTAATTCCCCCCAACCTCATAGTAGTGTAATAATCTACGATCCCCCATTTATGTATTAAACTCCCCATATTTCTGTCCTTTCTGTGTATTATTATTATTATTATTATTATTATTATTATTATTATTATTATTATTATTATTATTACTAGCTAAGCTATAACCCTAGATGGAAAAGCAAGATGTTATACAGGCCAAGGGCTCTGTTTTAAAAGTGTTGTCTTCTCTTGCAGGATGCCTTGATAATTTACCATGCTAAAACGGGTACATTGGTGCACAAGATCCCTCTCAAGTATCCAGGATACAAGGAGTGGCATATGGTGGTGCCCCTTCCCAACAAATCAACCCAAGTTGCGCTTATTGATCCAGACAAAGGAAATATCATTGACATAAAGACAAAGAAATTTGTCCGGTCAATTGCCAAATGGGGTGGAAAAGTAAGTTGTTAATGTATGTTTCCTATCATTTCTTAAAACGAGGTACAGAAGTATGATCAGCTTCTATAAAGAGTTAGAGATCTATATATACGCAAACCTATTGGAAAGGCTCAATGATATTAACATAAATCTACAAAGCCCAAACAGTTATGTCTGAATATCAACTAAGGATGGTTGATACTCAAAAGACTTTATAAACTATTATCTACTTGAAAACCTCTATTTTCTAACCAGGTATCTAAGGATGGTCGATACGGCCTTTACGCCCCAGCCCGAGGCGGTCTTGAGCTGTTAGAACTTCGCCATGGGACTTCGGTCAGAACTCTCATCCCGAGAGTGGCCGAGGGTGTCTTCTCCGTCATCTGCCTCTTCACAAGAACGGACGAATATGTGCTTTATTACCATGGTGGCAGGAAAACCATTAGGGTCTTTCGGTGAGCTGATTACCAAGGGTTGTGGTGGCCGATGTGGTGACGTCCCTGACTGGTGAACGCCAGACTGGGGTTCGATTCGAGTCCCGCTCAAACTCGTTAGTTCCCTTGGTCACGGCAACCTCACTATTCTTATGAGTTAGGGATGGGGGTTTTAGGGGAGCCTGTAGGTTTATCTGCTAAGTCATCAGCAGCCATTGCTTGGCCCTTCCTGGTTCCAGCTTGGATGGAGAGGTGGCTTGGGCGCTGATCATATGGTATATATATGGTCAGTCTCTAGGGCATTGTCCTGCTTGACAGGGCAATGTCACTATCCCTTGCCTCTGCCATTCATGGGTGGCCTTTAAACCTTAAAAAAAAAACTTCATTTAATTCTGTTCCCCTGTAGTTTTTATTGATAGAAGAGAAACGTATCAAGATTTGATTTGAAGTTTCCAAGGTCTCATGGGGCAATGGTCATTAGAAATTACGATTCTTACTTACGCATTATTTACATTATTCATTCTTACAAAATGTTTAGAGAAAAAAATTATCAATGCATTATCAATTGTAATATATTCTACTCATTGATACGGACTTTTACTTTGTGATAAAGTTATACCGTCTCAATTGATGTCCACTTTTCCCCATTAAATATGTCATTGTATTTTCATCACTATAAGATTACGGAGTTGATATGTACTAGGTCATTTAATCTTAACTATATGTTGGGAAATAGAATCAGACTATTTTCAAGAAATAAACATGATAATAAAATGTGCCTGCACCAAAAATAAGCCTTGTTTGAGAGAGAGAGAGAGAGAGAGAGAGAGAGAGAGAGAGAGAGAGAGAGAGAGAGAGAGAGAGAGAGAGAGAGAGAGAGAGAGAGAGAGTTTAATTGTAGGAAGAATGATTTTCCATTTCTAATACTTGTTTTGGGGTTCGACAGATTGACTGACGGAAAGATGATTGCCAATTATCGCGTCCAGGCAGAATTGACTGCCATTGCTTGCAGCGAGGATGGACGAACTATTGTTCTTGGAACGGTAGATGGATGCCTCTCTTCTCTAACCATATCAGATCCTACGCGCCCAGGAATCAAGGAATACTTAAAGGAACTTCCATCTAGGAATCCACAGGTTAGGGTGTATCCTGTACCCATATTTTCTCTGGAAAAATTTTATCAAATATTGCCTTCTCTATTTACTTATCCCTGTTATTCACTTTTTTATTTGATTTTATTTCATTTCATTTTTAGGTCATTATGTTACTTTTTATGTCATTTTGTGTGCTGGAATAGGGCTTATTGCAATTTACAATTTTGTCCAAAGATTTGTCTCACTTTTAAATTCTTTCATGATTTAATACCGAATTTTTCTTTGAAGGCTATACCCGATTTTTTTTTCTTATGTACGACTTCAAGTTCTGTACGATCTCATAACTTATTTTTATTAGCATCGGTCGTTTTATCCATGTGAGTATAATCTTTTAATCCTATTAGTTATTATTCTGAGTATGCTATTCTTTTGTGGCCGCTT
Source organism: Palaemon carinicauda (assembly GCF_036898095.1). Lineage (NCBI taxonomy): Eukaryota > Metazoa > Arthropoda > Malacostraca > Decapoda > Palaemonidae > Palaemon > Palaemon carinicauda. The sequence goes on from NC_090742.1 coordinate 38,714,398, forward strand.
AATCTATCTGACGATGGGGCATATCTTTTATACATCTTCAAATGTCACTTTTGGCTTGACAGTTATTTATTCCTATTTAATAAATGTTCTCTACCCCTTTTATTTTTAACGTAATTAATTCCAATTTTATCTTTAGTTATTTCTTCATGATCTTCTCCGTATTGTTAGTTTTTTGTTACACTGCTCCTACAGTATTATACACTGATTTTGCATAAGTTGTCAATTATTCATTGTCTGTCTATTCTCTTAATCTTGAGTATTTTTCAACATTTCCACTCCCTTTTGTATTTGTTTTTTCATCATCATCATCATCATCATCATCGGCTATTGATTTTTAATGTTTTTTATCAGTCATTCCTTTTACTTTGTTAGTTTTCGTTTGTATCTTACCTTTGTCATCGCTCCATGATAGTTGAGAGATTCTTGGTTTTCGAATATTTTAGGTTAAGAAATGAAAGTTGAATTTTACAAATTATATGATATCATTATTTTTAGTTTTCTTTTAATTATCTTTAAAATATATATCACTAATTATTATTGACGTGTAATTCCTCACCACATTAATTTTGTATTAAACTCCTAATCTATTTCATGAATTAATTTAGTATTTTACAGGAGCATTGTTAATTATGTTCTTTTCAGTTCTGTTTTTATTATCTGAATTCAAAATAAAAATCACCGTCTTAACGTATTAGAGGAATAAATGGTTTTAAAAGAATACATTGAAAAAATTGCGGTGTTTAAGGAAACTGTTGCAGCTTTGTCTAACACAAATAATTAAAGGCAAATGTGCACGAAAAAACAAAAAATACCAGATGGTAATTACGTAGAATGAGAAGAACAAGTCAAGATACGTAAACAAAGACAGCTGGAAAAAAAGGCACTTGAATAAACACCTTAATTAATAGTGCATATGGTAGGTTTACGGTTTCAAGTACTTGTTTGTGGTATTAAGAAATATATATATATATATATATATATATATATATATATATATATATATATATATACACTGTATATATATATATATATATATATATATATATATATATATATATATATATATACATATATATATACACTATATATATATATATATATATATATATATATATATATATATATATATATATATATATATATATATATAAATCGAAATGATTCACTGGTGATTTAAATCACATAATTTCTAAGCATTTACTTGAAATCAATTGAGAGGGTCATCTCGCACATAGCGAGCTCCAGAGAACATCAAGATCTGACCTTGATGATGACTTGTCCCAAAGTTAAATCTACGATTAAGTTCCCTTTTGTAAAGGGCATCAGTAATTGTTCTGTAAGTTTACCGAGCCCAGAGGTTCACACTAGGCTTTTTAGTCACTGTAATGAACCATTACTTGTCAGGAATGTGTGATAACCCATAATGGCATGATGCCTATCTAATCTGTAGTAATTGAAAAGTAATGAATAAATTACCCAGCCTAACAACTGGCTTCTTCAAGGAAAACATGACATCTGGTACCCAATGGAATTTCCAAGGACAAGAAAGGACTATTATTTTCTTGATAGAAAGAAAGTCAATTTTATTACATTTTACTTCTGTCTATTATCCTATACCGTGTATACTACAGTGTTATTACAGTTACTCAATAAGGAAATGATCTCTAGCTTGAAATCATTCTCTTAATAATTATACGACAGTAGTCATGGTGATGCTTTAAAGAGTTGTATTATTTGTATTGTTTTCAGATTTAATTCTCTAAACAGCGCCGTGCAAACCTTAACTAAAATTGTAAAAATGTATAATGAAAATCATAGTTTTCTATAATCAAGCACATTACTTAGTGGAATAACCCGAAAAATTATGGACTTCCATAGAAAGCTTCTGGCGATAGTTTACAAGTATTATTTCTAACCAAAGTACAACACATAGATATCTACGGCTACAACCCTATAGGGAAAAGCAGAGTGCTACAAGCCCAAAGGATCCAATAGAGAAAGCAACCTAGTAAAAGGGCAATGAAAGAATCTGAAAAAAAAAATTGGAGAAACTGAAATGACAATAAAATAATAATTAATTATCTTAATTACGTATTTGGGTCTGGTAGCCTTGTGAAAATCTGTTCTGATTCCCTAGGTCACCATCCATATGAACTAGGGATTGGGGTCTTAGGTCTACATGCGAAATAGTCTGCAATCATTGTCTGGCTTCCCCTGGTCATAGCTTTGGAGGAGATGGGGCTAGGGAGCTGACCATATGGTTGGTCTCTAAGACCTGGGGATTTGGAATAGCATCAACGCCTGTGTCACCCCCGGATAAATATTTCCATAAATGTTGTGTTTTGGTTGTGGTAGCCAATTGGAAACGTCCCTTCCTGGTGATATGCCAAACTGGGGTTCAAGTCCCGCTCAAGCTCGATAGTTTCTTGCTATAGGTCTACCCGCTGAGTCATCAGCAGTCATTGCCTGGTCCTCCCTAGTCCTAGCTTAGGTGGAGAGTGGACTTGGGCGCTGATTATATGTATATATGGTCAGTCTCTAGGGTATTGTCACTGTCCCTTCCCTCTGCCATTCATGAGCGACCTTTAAATGTACTGTACACAAGATATAAAAGAAGAGAAATCCCTGTATAGTGTGTCATCTCGC
>NC_090742.1:38729543-38734543 GCF_036898095.1 Palaemon carinicauda
TATCTATATATATATATATATATATATATATATATATATATAGTATATATACATATATATGTGTGTGTGTGTTTGTTATTTATGTCTGGATGTGTGACCATCACCAACCATATCTTCATCAATTTTCTCCCAACTCCCCCTACGACTGTTTCCTTTCCTCCGTTATAATTACTTTCACCACAGACCAAACAATTTTTTATATATCCGTTTTTCATTGAACTTGTGACACAGAGCAGAGTGGAAACTCTACAGAATTCGAACATCTCCTGAAGAGCAAAGTTACTAATGGTGGATACGAAGATTCATTATAGAAAAAAAAAAAAAAAGTCTCTTTTCGACCACCACATACACAAAACTCTCACACACTTGAGAGAGAGAGAGAGAGAGAGAGAGAGAGAGAGAGAGAGAGAGAGAGAGAGGAGAGAGAGAGAGAGAGAGAGAGAGAGAGAGAGAGCAATTGTTGTTTTCAAGAGTATTTTTTCTTAGATAAAGCTTAATCTTTGTTTTTGAGTAGCTATACCTATTCTCTTTTACTGCAAAGTGATGAAAGATGCAATGAATACTAAAGCAAATTGAAATACCAATATGAATTATAAACAGGAATAATATAGATTACTAGCACGCTTTATTTCACATACCCTAATATATCAATGAAAGAATGACCTGAAAACCTCTCTTGCATGGTTTTGAGGTGACTTTGTCGACTGATGCCTTTACAAGCGGCCGCCATATTGGCAGCAAAGGGGTAATTGTTCCCACGGGTGACTACGAGGTGTTTAACAGCACATTTCTCCCGGACGGTGATTGACAAGAACCAGACGTAAACAGAGTTTCCTTTGTAAGCCCCGAGACACGTGGTTGTTTGTTTACCTTATACAACGCACATGTTTTGGAAAGTAATGGATATAATGCAAACAAAGGAAAACAGAAAATGAATAATATATTGCTTGATTGGGAAGAAATCCTAGGCGGTACTAGTTTCCTGGGGGATAAATAGGTGTCGATGATATCCTGAGGTTGGTCTGAGTTTTCAGGATCAAAAGTTAAAATTTGTTAGGTAGGAAATATGTAAAATCATTTAAATAGAACTTTGGGGGCACATTTAATATATAAATTTGCATCAGAAGATCGAGCTTTGCTAAAATACTTTCGATTGGTGCTCGTTTAAAGAGAATATAAAATAATTAGAATATAATGAGTAGAAGAAACAAGTCAATTGATCCACGTTAGGATAGGTACAATGGTCCATTACATTTTGATAGATCAAATTGCTGTAAACTATATCAGAATGTAGATTCAAATGACGATGGACCACCGTATTACTTGTCTATGTGAATATACCTACTTGAATTTTCTTCATGTACAAGTAACGTCAAGCTAAGTTTCTTGGCCACATAATTTTCTATTTTAGTGCATTAAAGTAAAAAAAAAAAATCTGGAATTTCATGTCAATGGTAACTTGAACAAAAAAGTGTTCTTGGTGTTTGTAACAAACATATTTTCTTTAATAATGTCAACTAATTCTCTAAGAACAACGTTGAATTGTGTGCGTTGTCTTTGCATCACTATCCTAACTATTACCATTGCCTTCATTACATTTTTTATCTATTATCATCACCGTTACAATCATAATAATGATAGCATGCTTTATTTGAGCACCGTACCATATGCAATTTAAAACTACATGTCTGCACAATCATTAATATCAAGAAAGCCTCAAGAAGGAAAAAGAAAGAGGCAAGAGGAGGAGAGCGTAAAAGCTGATTGGGGATAAGCAAGAGGGTAGGAGACCTGAGGAAGATAATAATATCAATAATAATAATCTAAAATAACTTAATAATTTTAACGAATTTAATGATGATAATAATTTTAATAGTAATAATAATCTTAATGATAATAATTCTAATAATGATAATTTTAATAATAATAATAATAATTCTAATGATGATAATTTTTGTAATAATAATTTCAATAATAATAATTTTGATAATTCTAATGATTTTAATCATTTTAATAATAAGAAAATAATAATTTTAATAATAGTTTAATAACTATATGAAATCCCATTAGTGGAAGGAATGAGACAGGGAAGTATGCAAGAAAGGATGTAAATTGCTTCGGTTTGTAGGGAGACAAAGAAAAAATATACGATTTCAAGTGATAATTAAGGGATAATGGGAGACTGTAGAAACACCCCGGATTAAAACATTGAGAATTAAAGAACACGGAACAGAAAAATATAATAGAATACAAAATGATTTGGATAAATTATCATTACTCATAAAAGATACAGGAACAAGAAAACGAAAAGGCGATAGGAGTAAGAAAGAGAGAAGTAAATAAAGACCAAAGAAAAATAAAGATTAGAAAAGGAAGGAGGTCTGCTTAAATGAAGAACAGTTTGAAGTATGAAAAAAGGAAAGATAAAAAAATAATTCAGAGAGGAAGAAAGAAAAGTTGGTTAATCAAAGTAATCTCAAGGATATCCAGAACGAAGATGAAGGTGAAGAAAAACACGGAGCAGAAAAGAAAAATTGAAGGCGAAAGGGTGTGGGAGGTGGAACGGGAGTTCAAGAAAGGCTAAAAGTATGAATGGGGGGAGGGGAGAGGGAAGTTAAAACTCTTTCATACTAGAATAGAAGGGACTAGATATGGGTTAGGGGTAGCAGATGCCGGTGTTGCAACTTACAAGGTCCATTTGGATGAAATAGAATAGAATATCCTTGAGAGAGAGAGAGAGAGAGAGAGAGAGAGAGAGAGAGAGAGAGAGAGAGAGAGAGAGAGAGAGAGAGAGAGAGAGAGAGAGAGAGAGAGGTTTAAAGGGACACAGTGAACAGGTGAAAGGGAGGTAGAGCCTTTCAAAGAACAGGCTGGGGCAGTTAGGATGTTAAGGCCAAGATGAAGAGATAGAAAAAATATTGGTAGTGTTAATAATAAAGAAAGGAAAATTTGCAGGGAAAAGGTGAAGATTTGCAGAGAAAAAAAAGAGGATTTGCAGGGAAAAAAGGAAGATCTGCAGGGGTAAAGGGGAGGTTTGCAGGGGAATAAAAGGAAGACGACAAGAAAACAGAGAGATTTGAAGAGGAAATGCAAGATTTAAAGGAAAAATAAAGATTTGCAGGAAAAATAGGTAGATAGTGGTCATAGGGGTAGCAGTAACAGAATAACAGTAACATAGTAGCAGTAGCAAATGACACGGAAGGAACAGGATGGTAAAAGGGCGGGAGAAAATTAATTTAATATAATTATGGAAGGAATGATGTTAACTCAAGAGGCCACAGACAGCAAGGAGGACAAAACTGTTGCAGCGAAAAGGGGAAAGAGAGGAAAAATTAGGAGACAAGACATCTACGTGACCTAGAAAGGTAGAAACCACCGAATCCGATAAAAGAAACCAATCTTATCATGGATATGGTGGAGGAAGGGTATTTGAGGCAAGGGAGACCTGTGGTTGGTAGGAGGAGGAGGAGGAAGAGATGGGTGGTGCTGACGTCGTGTGGGTAGAGGCCCAGGGTCTTCGAGAGGCTTCTGAGGGAGAGGAATCGACTGTGTAGGGTGGAGGTGATCGGCGTCCCCGAAGGAGGTCTCCTTAGGGCCCACCGAGTGCGCACAAAGACATCAAGGTCAACACGGGGACGCCACAACTAGGAAGGTGACCGCATCCCGTGTGCCCAACCTTCTAAATGAACACTGCGTTCATAACTGATCAACAATTATACGACCCACAGCCACAGAGATTCACTTCTTTGACTAGGTTACAACCTACGGAGGAAAAACCAAAAGGGCTTCTTCTTCCGTCCTGGGAAGGTGCGAAACCTGGCTGTGACTGGATTTTACGAGGGAATAAGGTCTGAATCCAAATGAACACTTTTGATTTGGAATAATTAATGTCTGGGAATATCTTCAGCCCGGTGACCCTCGGCGTATAATGTTGCACAATTCTGGTTGCCCCTTTGTGTCACACTTGAAAGGGGTGGATCTGGGATGTGCTTAGTAAAAGTAGTAGGATTCTGCTCGTTCCAGTTGTCTAATCATCATGATTCTCTCTCTCTCTCTCTCTCTCTCTCTCTCTCTCTCTCTCTCTCTCTCTCTCTCTCTCTCTCTCTCTCTCTTCCCTTCTTCTTCTTACCTTCTTTTTTTAATGTTTTCTTATTCAATAAAGCAGAGTAAGAGAGACGAACAAGTTGAGAAAAGAAATCTTATTGAATAATATCAGATTTATCTTATCCATTAATGTAAAGGAATATGCTTTGTTCAAATTACTGTTGCAACATTTGCTAGAAAGCAATTTAGTAAGTCTCAGATGGTATTTAGAACTGGCTTGATCTCATCTGTATTTTACTTGCTATAGACATCATTTCCCTCTTCGTGTGAGAGTTCAGTAATTGGGAAAACTTACTGAAATTCACATAGCCTTTCATTCAAAAATGGCAACACGTTGATGATTAAATTATGAGAGAAAAGGAGGCTTGTACTACTCCTAACTTTACAAGGACACTGTTGGAGAGAGAGAGAGAGAGAGAGAGAGAGAGAGAGAGAGAGAGAGAGAGAGAGAGAGAGAGAGAGAGAGAGAGAGAGATGTTTATTGCTAAATATTGATTTTCAATTTTCATACTAAAGTTTTTACCTGTTTTTTATTAGCATCTCAAGGCGCGAAGGGCACACTGAGGTTTTACTGTAGTAAATGCGCAAGAAGTTCATTGTGAAGTTTGACTCATAACCTTAAACCCATGCTTATAAGCACACACATAAGCCAAGCCTCTCTCCTTCACCCTTCAACCTCTTCCCACCCCAAAAAAAAAAATAAAAACCTTACTGAAAAATAATTCTAAGATTTCACAAACAGCTGACTTGCTTCTTATGAAAACTATCAACGTAGAAGGCCAATCTAAAACTATCAAATAACAATAAAACTAAAAATCGAGATAAATTAATTGTTGAAAGTAATTAAGAGGTAAGTGATGCGTGACCTCAGCATGAAGACATCAACCATCGATTAA
>NC_090742.1:38739543-38742043 GCF_036898095.1 Palaemon carinicauda
CTTGTTAACGTAACTATGTTAAGACAGCCATCAATTAAATGTTTTAAAAGATGAATAATGTCAGAGTAAAATTCTTATCTCCAAGGAAAGCGTCAGTTGCAAGACATTTGAAAGTGACAGACTACCTTGATTAGAAAGTAACAGTCAGTAATATCATTCATAAGTATTTTATTCACAAATCATTCGAAGGCTTCTGTTAAATTGAGTTGCTGCAGATTTCTCAATTCACAGGTGAGGGAAAATATGATTCTCCCTTTTTTCCTACCTTCTTATTTTTTTTTATCTCATTCCCTTGTGATTGAGTCAACACCGATGTGATGGTGCTGTTGTCTTAACCTTCTGGTGACATCTGGCGAGAATCCAAAACTAACAGCATCTGTCTTCATAGTGCTCCCTCCAAACACTGGAAGAAGAAGAAGAAGAAGAAGAAGAAGAAGAAGAAGAAGAAGAAGAAGAAGAAGAAGAAGACGAACTCTGCAGGAGAGGACAGACCACTCAGGTTATTTCCTAACCAATAATTACATCACCATCTTATGAACTTTCAAGTTATGATACCAGGTGACCTTAAACGAATCGAACAGTGTCCTTTCCCTTGTCCCCGAAAATGCAATCTAACGATTGCGTCATTTCAGTTTTAATCTCAGAGTTGACAAACAACAGACGGTACAAAAACACGAAGAAAACACTGAACTGACAACAACATTCTTAAAAGTCAATCAGAAATGTAAAGAATAAAGAAAAAAAAATGATATTCGCGAGAAAAACAATTCATTCCTGGCTTGATGTATGAGTAACCAATCACAGAGCTCCAAAGTTCCAAGGACTAATCCTCATTGGTCAGAATCCTCAGGTGATTACGAAAACAGGTAAATAATGGAAACAGGTATGTTATTTATTCCTTCATTCTGGAAATATTATTCTCTTCCCGTTCTTTAACCCACATGCAATGGAATGGCTCTCTCTCTCTCTCTCTCTCTCTCTCTCTCTCTCTCTCTCTCTCTCTCTCTCTCTCTCTCTCTCTCTCTCTCTCTCTCTCTTCCATAAACACACTTACACATATATATACATACATATGTGTCATATATATATATATATATATATATATATATATATATATATATATATATATATATATATATATATATGCATATATATATCTATCTACATAAATATATATGCGTGTGTGTATGTATATTATTATTATTAATTGCTACGCTATATCCCTAGTAGCGAAATCAGAATGCTATAAGCCCATGGGCTCCAACAGGGAAAATAGCCCAGTGAGGAAAGGAAACAAAGAAAAATAAAATATTTTAAGAACAGTAACATTAAAATAAATATCTCCTATATAACCTATAAAATGTTTAACAAAACAAGAGGAAGAAAAAATAAGATAGGATAGTGTGCCCGAGTGTACCCTCAAGCAAGAGAGCTCTAACCCAAGACAGTGGAAAACCATGGTACAGAGGTTATGACACCACCCAAGGCTTGAGAACAATGGTTTGATTTTTGATTGTCCTTCTAGAAGAGCTCCTTACCATAGCTAAAAGTCCCTTCTACCCTTACCAAGAGGAAAGTAGCCACTGAACAATTACAGTGCATTAGTTAACCCCTTAGGTGAAGAAGAATTGTTTGGTAATATCGGCGTTGTTAGGGGTATGAGGACGAAGAAGAATATGTAAAGAATAGGCCAGACTATTACGTGTGTGGGTAGGCAAACGGAAATTAACTGTAACCAGAGAGAAGGATCCAATGTAGTACTGTTTGGTCAGTGAAAGGACCCCATAACTCTCATATTGTATTATAAAGTATATACATATGATTTAACTATATATATCCTATATTCCTCCATGTTAAAATTATAATATGCATTTACTTTTAAAAATCAATAGCACAGCAAAATCCATATGTGAACTTATTTTATATATATATATATATATATATATATATATATATATATATATATATATATATATATATATATATATATATATATATGTGTGTGTGTGTGTGTGTGTGTGTGTGTGTGAATATATAGATATTTGTATAATTATATACATATATGAAAATATTTATTTTTCAATCTTTAAAAGAGCCATTTCCAAGCCGCCTTTCAACCATCTAGCACCACATGGGCAAATATAAGGAATTTAAATAAAAATAATATTCCAGTTAGAAAGTCTTAGATCGCACAAAAATTATACAGAAAATTTCCGAATATTAAGCTTTTTACCATAAAAAGATTTTCATGCTTTCTTTCGAATTAATCTTATTCCTACTTCATTCCTACTCGATTATTGACCTTAATGTCGCTTTTTAAAGACGTTAAATGTATATTATTTAGCACCAGATTCTAACACAGCTAAGTTGAAAGAGGATTGCTAAATGGCTCATCGTATGTGTTGAAAGTACACAACAAATAGCCTCACTATAGAAAATAAACAACAATTCTTGTGCAAGGATCTCGTCAGTAATGGAGTTGTTGCAGCACTACTGGATG
>NC_090742.1:38754543-38779543 GCF_036898095.1 Palaemon carinicauda
AAGAATATGGCATTATGTATGCTTATCCCCTTTAGAAAATTCTACCTATAATTTTATTTTTTACGATTTTCGACTCTTGGCCAAATGCGTACCACCAGTGGACGGGAACTCGAGCTGAATACTCAATGAATGGTGCTACCCATATGTGGACTCGTTGCTGCCACCGGCGTATAATTATTGCAACATTTTGCTTCTGTTCTTAGCGATGCAACATTGCACAAGGACGTTACATGTTGCTGACAGAAAACGGAGGAGAGGAGAAGAGAACACGAGGGAGGGTGTTAGATGGTAGGGGAGGGAGGGGGAGGTGAGGAGCTAAGAGGCTTAATACTAATATTTTTCTCCAAGGTAAGGAGGAAGCTTCAAACAAGTGTAGGATAAACTCAAAAATTTCGTTATAGCAGTCTATTAAAGAATTACGCGCGTGCTTCTAATGAATAACAGTTCGTTTATGTGTCCCCAGGACATGAGATCGAAATTGAAATAAGGATAAGCATGGGATGAGATTATGAAAAGTAAAATGCCATTTTCTATGAAAAGAGAAGTATTCAATCAGATGGTCCTACCAGTATTAACTTATACATCAGAACTTGAAGCCTTACAAAATCCTTAGAACATAAGCTAATTAGAGCTCAAAGAGCTATGGAAAGAATAATGGTGGGAATAACACTAAGAGAGAAAAAGAAGCAGGGGAAAGAAGAGAAGTCGTTAAATTGACGAGCTAAGGAAGTTAGCTAGAATAGACTGGCATAGAAAGATCATAAACAGACGCTAGTGAAAGGACATGTTTAAGTCCTTTTGTCCTGCAGTAGACAAGCAACGGCTGCTGGTGATTGTATCACAAACGCATATGCATCTATATGTATTATATATAATATATACACACATGGGCGCACACACATACACACGGTATATATATATATACAGTATATATATATATATATATGTGTGTGTGTGTGTGTGTGTAATGTATATATATATATATATATATATACTGTGTATATATATATATATATATATATACATGTGTGTGTGAATATCAACTATTTCCATTAAGTAGTGGCTTTATAAGTGGAAATGAAGAATAATGTTTGTGTATACCTTCCCAGAGAATCAGACCGCAGTGCACGTTCTGGGTTATAACAACGCTTCAGGCCACAGGTTGATTTATAGCAGCAATTCGTGTAACGGGTTATACCATAACAACAGGGCTGGATGTTACGTTGGCTTAAATATTTACATTACACAATTAATGGTCCAAATTACCGGCAAACGTCATCTGGTCCCCGAAAGGGTTTGTTTTAACAACACGTTCATTATTCCTCCAAGGTTCATTTAGCTCTCATCGTTTACCGCTGCTGTTTTTTAGGCCAAGGAGGGTGCCAGATTGCTTGTGTTTTATCGAGTCTAAATCTATAGTTTTTTTTTTTCTTTCCTTCATGATGATAATTTTCTATACCAGGGATACATGTTATAAATACTGTACAGACATTATACATACATGACTCACAAACATTATGATATAGCTACATATACAACAACAACAAATACAGCCGTTTCTAGTTCGTTGTAGGACTAAGGCCACGTGCAGTATTTCATAGCCATTAATGAAAAAAAAAATCCAAAAGAAAAACTGATATAAACTATGAAAAATATGGCAGCCTTCATTATCGTCTTCAAGTGCCTTCATGAAAAGAAAATGTAAGTACTGGAATTAAAAATAATTGCTGTTGTTTTTGTCGCATCCATTATGCAATTATTATCCATCAAAATTGAAAAGTAGGTAAAGTTACAGTAATTGGAAACTTAAATAGCAACGCTGTTACGCGATATGACTTGAAGCTAAAGGTTATCATCTATAGATGTGGGCATACTGTTTATTTCTATTTACTATGGCTCTAACATATATCAGTTTAATGAGGTCTGTGTTACTGTATGGACATGAGACGTGGTATGGCAATGAAACAATATCCAACAGATTTTGTAGATTTGGGAATAAAGCCCTCAGAAGAATATTGGTAGTTAAATAGCCGGACAGGATTAGAAATGAAACTATAAGAGAGATTACTCCAGTGCCATATGTGGATGAGATCATGGTGAGGGGTAAATGGAGATGGTTTGGGCATGCTCTTCTCACTCCCAAATAGAGATTAGTTCACCAAACTTTCAACTGGGCTCCACAAGGCACTATAAGAGTTAGAAGACCCAGGCCTACATGGCTAAGGACTATGAAGCGTGAAGTGGGAGATGTTGAATGGAGAAGTATTGAAGCTCAAGACAGAGGAAACTGGCAAAATCTAGCTGAGCCCTTTGCGTCAATATACGTAGATGATGATGATGATGGCACTAAAGTTATATTTGAGAGAAGAATTCAATAGTAAGATTATACTTGTCAACAAGAAATTTAGAGACATTCATGAGAAAATCACAAGATTTTCAACTTTTGATAATCATATATGACCTCATTCCCTTGGAATTTCACTTTCTACGACAAGAAGATAAAGAATAACAACAAAATACAGAAAAGGAATGTCTTAATTTTGTATTTCAATACAGAAAGAGAAAAACATATCGTTTAAAATACATAAAATGTACAGTTCTTATCCGAGCAAAATCTGCTGTGATCAGGTAGTAGATACCACATTACCTACGAATATTTCTGAAGAATTTCTCCCCATGACGTCACGCGGCCAATTTCCTTGTAAATAAGGATGCAAATTATTAGAATGGGAGTGTAAAAAGAAAAAACGTCGCTGGCCGATTTGGCTGTTTGACGTCAGAAGAAAATGTTTGCGCGTCATCGTTAGCTACTTCGGTTGAGGTTCAAGGAAAAACGATTTATTTTTTGCAGTGTAAACTATGTAATCTATAACGAGGCAAACATAAGAGCCCTGGAAAACACTACTGCGACTAAACCCGTCGAGAAAAAGGGATAGATTGGATTAAATTCATGAATTTAGGATAAATAACCCGATGTTACGGCCTGTGAGGTCTTTTACAGCCCAATTGCATCTAGGGTAATGCCCTAGAATTATAATATGAGGTAAAAATTAGAAATGGCTGGGCAGCAAGATGGAAGTGGGAACGGAGGTAAAGTAGAAAGATATAAAGCAAGTGCAGCTATGGACCGAAGGAATGCTGCAAAGTGCCTACAGTGCACCGCCCGAGATGCATTGACGTCCCTACCCCCCTAAGTGTAGCATTCCACACTCATCCCATAAAGGACTGCCACATCGGGTACAGCGCCTATTCCCCCACAGCCCCCTAGACCTGGCTCGATCATATCTTCCATGCGAATGGCTAATTTTTCTTGAGTGTGGCCTCATAACGATTCACTTCACGTGGCATAGTTATGAGTACGAAGGCTGTATAAGGCGTATGACTCATGGAACGTATGAATAAGTAGATGAGTTTGCGCAGGCTCTCTCATTCCTATGTGACATCCCATTCTGATCACGGGGCATGCGTGTGCGTGGGACGGATCTCAGGGCCGGAGGAGAGAGGAGACACGTCCCCTCCCGACCACCCAGGTCGGGGGATTGGGGAGAGAGTAAGGAGGGGGGGAAGCTGCTTTATTCTTACATTATTTTGGTCTCCGATTATTTCTTCCGTGTCTAGAGAATGTAATGCCCTAACATTCGCTTCTTTTATTTTCTTGTCACATTGTCCTCTACATTTACTTTGTCTTAATTATTCTTTGCGCCTCCTTTTTCTTGCCTTGTCTTTTTTATTATAATCTTATTACTTTTTGTGTTTTTTTATGATTAATTACAGTCTTCACCTCTTTTCACGTTTTATACTGTATTTTCCCCCTCATTTTATGTCTTCTTACCCTTTTGTCTTTCTTAACATGTCTTCACATCCTCATTGCCAAATCATTATTCTTCTTTTCTCCCCGTTTCATGTCTCCTTATCTTTGAAACCGAATGAATGGAACATGGGACCCAAGTTTTGTTCATTTAGAAACTATAAATTCTTTCATTTGTTTCGCAGCAGTTAAAACTCCAAAAGTACATACGAAGACTTTTTTGAAAAATTAATGCTTTCTTGTTAATATGCGCACAACTTATCATCTTGTGTACGTTTCTGCACACACACACACAGTCGCGTATGTGACGGCATGAGCAGTGGAGAGAAAATACATAAGCCCTTGGATATATATATATATATATATATATATATCTTCACTCACTTGCGTTATTGGCAAAAGACGAGATCACGTGATAACACGCAAAACACATATATAATTGAAACATCTTTATTATGTTTCGGTCACTGTCCCATCTATGACCCATCTATTTTTCTTGTGTCCAGCGTGGTCCGCTTAATTTCGAAGTAATCATTTGAAAACTGTTAGTACTAAATGAACACTATGTGATTACACAAGGAATACCTATCCTTTTCAACGTTTAGTTTATAAATTGCATCTTTGCTAAAGGTTATGCATATCTTATACGATATTTGATTAGTTGAATACTAAAAGTTGAAATGTCAAAAAAAAATCAATGTTCTGAACGACTGCTAATTAGGTAACTATATTAATCGAATATTACTAAATACGATATAAATAGGAAATCATTACTGAAAGGTCTTTGACTACTGTATACTTGATAATCAGCATTTCTCTGGCATAATCTTCAGGCAGCCAGGTATAGCAATGATGATAAAATTAAGATGTAAAGACTGGTAGAGAAAAGTGGATAATTAACTTGGGAAAACGAATAAGGAATGTGGATTTACGCAAAAGATAATACAAGTCGAAAATAAGCAGTAATAACCGACACGAATATAGGCGATGGTTTGTCAAACTTTAGACTATCCATGTTTTATTTACCAGCTGATTCAGATATCCAAATCTGTGCCCCAAACATTGTCGTTTCGAGAGATGAAATGAACACCTCATAAAAAGTTGATCAAAAATGTCTTAGACGCGATGCTATTCCTCGATAAGATATTTTCTTAGTAAGAAAAAGAAGAAAAAAAAATGGCAGTTCAAGAAGGTAATATGAAGAAGAGAACAATAATTTGCGTATGATCTGTACTTATACCTATCAACTTCCATGGCAAATGGATATCAAATAAGATCAAACTACTAACGTGGGAGATTTCAGATGTATGTTTATCAGGACTATACTTCATAAAGAGCTTTGCTGATGGCCATTTTAGATTCTGTTAAACTTGAAAATCATTTAAAGGATTGTGCTTTGAATGTACTTGAGAGAGAGAGAGAGAGAGAGAGAGAGAGAGAGAGAGAGATTCGAAAGTATTGTACATTTCAGCCCAATTACTTTGAGGGAGAGACATTACTAAATGGAGATTTAAAATAAATAAATAAATAAATATATATATATATATATATATATATATATAAAATATACAAAATTTACGTACAACATGTAATATACAGTATATGCCTATATACATTTATAAATAATGTATGTATATATATATATATATATATATATGATATATATCTATGTGCATATAAATGATTAAAATATGTAAAAATACATACACTAATTATAGGCTACTAATATACATATTTATATATGCATATATTTACATATGTTAATATTATACATATATTTGTATACATATATGTATGTATATATATATATTATGTGTGTACATATATCATCATGATCATCTCCTCCTACGCCTACTGACGCAAAGGGCATCGGTTAGATTTCGACAGTCATCCATATCTTGAGCTTTTAATTTAATACTTCTCCACTCATCATCTACCTTGCGCTTCATAGTGCTCAGACATGGAGGGCTGGGTCTTCCAACTCTAATAGTGCCTTGTGGAGCCCAGCTGAACGGTTGGTGAACTAATCTCTCTTAGGGAGTGCGAAGAGCATGCCTAAACCACTTCATCTACCCCTCATCATGATCCTATCCACATATGACACCCGAGTAATCTCTTATAATTTCATTTTTAATCCTGCCCTGCCATATAACTCCCTATATCCTCGTGAGGGCTTTGTTCTCAAATCTACTAAATCTATTTGAAATTGTTTCATTGTCATACCATGTCTCATGTCCATAGAGTAACACCGATCTTACTAAAATAATATATAGTCTGATTTTTATATATAATTTCAGGCGACTTGATTCCCAAATTTTACTTAACCTGACCATTTTCTGATTTTCTTTTTATCAATCTTTCACTAAACTCATTCTAAAGACCCTGTTTTGGAGGTTATAGTTCCTGAATACTTGAATTATTCTACCTGATTAATCCTTTCTCCTTCTAATCATATTACATTGCATACTCCGTTCTCATCATCTCTGTCTTTCTTCTATTTATCTTCAGCCCAACCTCATGTGATATTTCATGCATTCTGATAAACAAACATTGCAAATCCCGTGGTGTTCTGCTAACAATAACAGCATCATCAGCGTACTCTAGGTCTGCTGAATTCCTATCACCAGTCCAGTCCAATCCTTCTCCACCATCTCCAACTGTTCTATGGATTACAAAATCCATGAGGAGGATAAACAACATAGGTGACAACACATTCCCATGGAGTAATCTGCTGTTAGCTGGAAATTCATTTGATAAGACTCCATTAATATTAACTTTGCACGCACTTGCTATGCTCATGAACAGACTTAATCAAATTTACATATTTAAGAGGAATTCCATAATAACGCAGGACTCTCCATAAAATTGGTTGGTGCACACTATCAAAGGCTTTTTCATAGTCCACAAATACCATCAAAAGTGGATTTTTATATTCTACGCATTGCTGTACGTCTTAAAATGAATATTTGGTCAGTGCAACTTCTACCTTTTCTAAATCCTGCTTGTTCGTCTCATTTTTTCATCAAGCTTTCTCTCTAGTCTCTAGAATAAGCATACTATATATTTTCATAACAACTGACGTAAGTGTTATGCCTCTGTAATTATTGAAATCAGCCAGGTCTTTTTTGGCATTTTCCTCAACACTCCTAACTCCCATTCATCCAGTTTTGCCTCTTCATGCCATATTCTACAAAATAATCTTGTAAGTACTCTGGGAGTCACTTCATTTTCGGCAAGTATCATCTCGGCAGTTATTCCATCGTATCCAGGGGCTTTCCATCTCTTTAGTGTTTAGAGGATAGCTTCAACTTAAAACACACTGAATTTATTCATGGGTACATCAAGGTCTTCCTCAGCTTCAGGTATATATAAAATCAAATTATTCCCTTCATATCTCCTATTCATAACATCACTAAAGTGTTCCATCCAACGTTGTCTTTCTTCATCTTCTGTTGGGTATTTGCTTCTTCTTCTTTGCCCCCGTGGAGATTTCATTAATTCTATGAGCAATTCTTACACCATAGCCAATTCCGGAATTCATAGCTTTGTCAGTCTCTTCTGCTTTACTGTCTAAATATGCTCTCCAGTCATTCCTAGCTCTTCTTTTGACATCACTATCAATACTGGAATACTTAGCATGCTCTACCTTGTAATTTTCATTACTTCCTCGAAAACTTTTAACAATCAATTTCTATTTTTGTCTCCTTTTTAAAGAATCCCAAGTATCATTTGATATCCATGGCTTTATCCTTGTAACTGCGTGTCCCAAGACTTCACTACTAACTGACTGATATATGTTCTTAATAACACACCATTCTTCATTAATTATCTGCTCTTCGTCTCAAAGTCTCTAAGACTCAAATCGATTCCTACATTCAATTGCAAATGTTTCTCTGTGCTTTTCTTCTAAAAGTTTAGTTGTATCAAACCTATATATTCTATCTACCTTTCTGCTGGGTGCTTTCGGTTTTAATTTCAGTGTAGCAATGAGGAGCTGGTGATCACTACCAATATCTGCACCTCTATAGCTTCTTACATTTCTCAGAGTTCTCCATCTCTCTTTATTAATGGCCATGTGATCTATTTGATTTTTGTAATTGCCACATGGTGAAGTCCGTGTAGCTTGTGGATGTTCTTGTGTTGAAAAAGAGTACCTCTAATGACAAGATTGTTTGCTAAACTGAATGAAACATATGAAATGTGCTCCATTTGTATTTGCAACTTCGCCAAGACCCCGGCACCCATCACATTCTCAATCCCTTGATTATTCCTTCTAATTTTAGCATTGAAATCGCCAATAACAATTTTCCTCCCTCTCTCTGGGATCTCATCCATTACACTCTGCAGTCTTCATAGTATTCATCTTTCCTTTCTTCAGGGGAATCATTTGTTGGGGCATAGCAAACTTTAATACTCATGTTGCACTGCTTTCATATGAACTTTGCTAGTAACAATCTATTATTTACAGCCCCCCACTCGGTTAATGCGTTTTTTGCTCTTGGTGTCATCGTCATTCCTACAGGACTCTTCCAACTCCATCTGATCTTCCTTGGCCTAAAGTTTTCTTACCAATCCCCTTACGTGTTTCACATAGGGCCAAGATATCCAAACTATATTTCATAAATTCACCCACTACTTCCTGTAACTTCCCAATATGATTCATGGTTCTAACATTTCAAGTACCTATTTTCAATTTCTCTTTAGTATTTATTAACCGGAAGATTCTTAGCACCCCGCTATGCCCGGGACTAAGGCCATTCTTTGATCTTCTCTCTCCATGACTGACTAAATCCATAGAGGATTCATTGGCTATATACATCAAAGGCTAGACAGTTCCTTGTGACGCGGAGTGCCTATCTAACCAAGGCAAGTAAACCCTGCTGGTCCATACTAATTCTAGTAAGATTAACCGCCAGGCATCGGGAGTAAAAGTCGAAGAGACAGCTTGTCCATCGCCTTAAACCTCATCCGTCACCCTCCTACCAGTGACTTCAAGATTTAGGGTAGCATTTCCTCCACACCCAAAGCTCTCATTACTCCACCAAGTCGTTCATCCACTTATACGAGTATAACCGTTGGCAAACATGGATTGCCAAGATATACCGCCTAGCACGGTATGCTAAGATATATACGGTGTATATATAAATATATATATATATATATATTAACAAATGTATTGAGAGAGAGAGAGAGAGAGAGAGAGAGAGAGAGAGAGAGAGAGAATTCTTTACTGTCCTTATCCAAATATGACTAGGAATAAATCTACATTTCTAAATCACTTCACCCAGTTGCTTTCCAAACGAGCCAATTTATCTTTTATGAATTAGAAAAGATAAAAGGCCATGTATTAGGTTATTCAACATGTCCGCGTTGGAAGCCACACAAGATAATTCAAACGTACAAGACACACTCCCGTTTATCGCTACCTGCACCTGGCGATGGTTGGTTAGGTCCATGTGCGCATGCTCGCTCACCTGGACACCTGCCACTCATGACGTCACTCTATTTCTGGGAAAAGCCAGTTTTGTGCCGTGAACAGGTAGGCCTAATCCGGTCGTGCGATTGCTTATCGCTTGTGTTTACGTAGTCAGTAGGCTTGCTTATAATGGCAGTGTTTACCTTCAATAACTTATTTAGTCAGCTGATGTACTTATTTCTTGGGTGCTGGAGATGGCTTGGTGGCGTTTACAGGAGAGAATTGACTTCCCTGCTAATTAGATTAAAGGGTTTGAGATGTCACGGTTTGTCATTAGTCTACTTATTTCGTCCATCAGATATCTCTTGTCTTTGACAGTGAGGGACTATTCTTCGTCGGCTTTGAATGAATGGAACGATGAATGACACTAACTCAGACAGAATAATAAATCCAGCACGACCAGATAGTCATGATTTCCATTTACTCGAGAACCGACCGACCCAGGGGCAAAGCGATGGGTTCTTGTTTCACAAGGCTTCGGACTAACTCCTGGAATTCTTCAGCTTCGTTTAATGTGGGTAAACAAACGAAGCCAAGTTTCGCGTCTGTTTTCAAAAGGGATCTTACACGAATATTAAAGCTTGTCAAATTCTGGCTATTCTTTTGTGAGAATAATAGAAGGCAATGTTGTGATAGCAACTAATAAACGGATTTCTCCGTTAAGAAAAATAATGCTCGCTTTCGTCTTAGTGAACGATGTGTAGCTTCTGAGAAAAGGGTGTAGGCCTAACAGGTGTTTCTCCCAACCTGCTTAAAATCACCTTTTTTTCTCCTAATTTTACATGACATATGGTTTATCTAATCACCCCCAAAAGCCACCGGTTTAGCCGTGTTGTGTGCTAGGCATAGTTAATTGATTTATCTTTTTTCTTCTATTCTTCATTGTCAATTCACCTTTTTTTCTGCCGACCGACAAATCAATAGGCTTGGTTTTGTTTTATTATTTTAATTGGCTCGATGATTAAATTCTTACTACCTAATTATTTTCTAAGAAATGACAAAGGGTCAAGTCATTAATTGTATGGAAGTCCCAGGGATTTCCCAACTCTTTATCTTGCTCAAGGTTTACATTCCATTTTTTTAAACCTCTGTTTTTATGATTTATTCAAAAGGTGAATGATATGGTTTTTACACTATTTTCACCAAATTTGAATATTAGAAATACATCGGAGAATGTCTCGGTCATGCGTGCGTTTCTATTTTCTCGTCTAAAGTCGAAGAAGATTACATCATGCAATTATGTGCCTTTTTCCGGATCAGTTGACAATGAATTTACTACACTTTGATTATACTAAGATTTATTCATTATGAAATTTAAAGGCTTTAGAAAAAAAAGAAAAATTTCCTTAAATAAGGTTTATCTTTTGTCGTCGTCTCTCTCTCTCTCTCTCTCTCTCTCTCTCTCTCTCTCTCTCTCTCTCTCTCTCTCTCTCTCTCTCTCTCTCTATGCAAGAGACTGGAGTCATGTTTCTCATTACATGGCAAAAACCTTATTAGATATAAATCTACAAAGGCGTGTCCTAGTATCTTATCAAGAACATTCTAATTCAATCGACAAATACAACTACATACACATTTCCCATTTTATTAACTCCTCTTAAATTTAAGCCAGTCCTTATATAAGAGAAAAACATTAAAAATGAGAAAAAAAATTTATCCTTTTATATGACAATCACCGCTATCTAAAAACCCAAAATTATATGGGTGAACAGGGGATAAGAAAATAGTTTTCACTCGCCTCATGGTGAATGCATAAGGAGAAGTAAGCTGTGAACAATCAATGCCGGTCAGGTACCTGCTTCATACATGGCCGGATTCCTTATTAAGACACCTGACCTCTTACTGCACACTCTTCCCGCCAAACAAAATTCCACGGCCTACGCGGCGAAACTATTTACGGAATACACTCCCTAGACCCACTTTCCAGAAACACATTATCAAGAGCAATGTGTGAATATATATATATATATATATATATATATATATATATATATATATATATATATATATATGTATATACATATAAATATATATACATATATATATATATATATTGTATATATACTTATGTATACGTATATATATATATATATATATATATATATATATATATATATATATAGTATATATACTTACATATATATACAATATATATATATGCATACATTATATATACACACAGACACATACATATTTATGTATATGTATACAGTATATATATATATATATATATATATATATATATATATATATATATATATATTTATGTATATGTATACAGTATATATATACATATATATAGTTTTTATATATATGTATATATATACATATATATACATACATATATATTATATATACATATATACACACATATATGTGTATATATACATATATATATATATATATATATATATATATATATATACATACATACATACATACATGTGTATATATATATATATATATATATATATATATATATATATATATATATATATACTGTATATATATATATATATATATATATATATATATATATATATATATATGTGTGTGTGTGTGTGTGTGTGTGTGTGTGTGTGTGTGTGTGTGTGTAAATATCACCCACGAATGGCATTTAATACCGAATTCTATCTTGGGAATATATATCCACTTGGAATTCATTTTATGGTAACAGCTTCTGGCCGGGTGGAGATTCGAACCCCCACCTGTTCGGCTGGAAACCATGCCTGCAGAGACTATACTGACTGAGCTGTCAAGCTATAGCTCTTCATAGCTCAGTCGGTATAGTCTCTGCTCTTGATAGCTCAGTCGGTATAGTCTCTGCAGGCATGGTTTCTAGCCGAACAGGTGGGGGTTCGAATCTCCACCCGGCCAGAAGCTGTTACCATAAAATGAATTCCAAGTGGACATATATTCCCAAGATAGAATTCGGTATTAAATGCCATTCGTGGGTGATATTTGCATTGATTGTTGAAATCACGTGTGCTTGTGATATATGTTCATATATATATATATATATATATATATATATATATATATATATATATATATATATATATATATATATATATGTATATATATATATATATATATATATATATACATATATATATATATATATATATATATATATATATATATATATATATATGATCATCTTTATCAGCCGTAACTAGTCCACTGAAGAACAAAAGCCTCATACATGTCATTCTATGCCAATCTGTACCTGCAAATTTTCTTAGTTCGTCAATTCATCGTCTTTTCTTCCTTCCCCTGCTTCCTCTCTCTCTCTCTCTCTCTCTCTCTCTCTCTCTCTCTCTCTCTCTCTCTCTCTCTCTCTCTCTCTCTCTCTCTCTCTGATTAATTGCAAAAAGTTGTAATCATTGCTACCACTTTTCCAAGGAATATAAAATGATTAGATGTATAAGCCTTAAAACGAACTTTAAGAATATCAAAATAAAATCAAAATTTAAAGGGATGTAATAAATACCCAAATGAAACACGGTATAATAAAAAATGAAACCAACATTAAACTTGAGTGATATAGCGCAAATTGCCAACAACAGAAACTCGACGAAATGTGGAAGATTTTACTTACAGCAACTGCATGGAAGAAGATTGGCTGTTTCATCCTCACATCTAGACTAGCTGATAGGGCAGAAAGTTAGTAAGCACACACACACACACACACACACACATATATATATATATATATATATATATATATATATATATATATATATATAAAATCATTGGAAGGCAAAAGGATTAATGAGGTGGAATTATTTAAATATTTAGGAACTATGATTCCTTATACAGGATCTTTAGAATCAAAGTTAAAAGAAGGATTGAAAAAAGTAAATCACACAATGGCTAAGTTAAGTAAAATTTGGCAATAAAATCGCCTGAAATTACATACAAATATTAGGCTATATATCAGTTTACTGAGATCGGCGTTACTGTATGGAGATGAGTCGTGGTATGACATTGAAACAATATACAATAGATTTTGTAAATTTGAAAACAAAGGCCCCCAGAACAATATTGGGAGTTAAATGGCTGGACAAAATCAGAAATGAAACTGTAAGAGAGATTATTCGAGTGCCATATGTGGATGAGATAATACTGAGGGGTAGATGGA
This sequence comes from Palaemon carinicauda, assembly GCF_036898095.1. NCBI lineage: Eukaryota > Metazoa > Arthropoda > Malacostraca > Decapoda > Palaemonidae > Palaemon > Palaemon carinicauda. The sequence continues at coordinate 38,767,972 of NC_090742.1, forward strand.
GATGGTTTGGACATACTCTTCGCACTCCCCAAGAGAGGTTAGTTCACCAAACTTTCAACTAGGCTCCACAAGGCCCTATAAGAGTTGGAAGACCCAGGCCTAAATGGCTGAGGACTTTGAAGCGTGAAGTAAGAGATGATGAATGGAGAAGTATTGATTTAAAAGCTCAAGATAGAGACGACTGGCGAAATCTGACCCGAGGCCCTTTATGGCAATAGGCGTAAGAGGAGATGATGATGATGATGATGATACAGTATAGTGCATATATATAACAGTAATATATAGTATACAGTATATACACAGTGTATTTATAGATATACCGTATATATATTCTGTATATACTATATACATATTATATATACTATACACACACACACACACACACATATATATATATATATATATATATATATATATATATATATATATATATATATATATATATATATATAGGTAGTAGGTAGTAAGTTGGCCAGGGCACCAGCCGCCCGTTGAGATACTACCGCTAGAGAGTTATGGGGTCCTTTGACTGGCCAGACAGTACTACATTGGATCCTTCTCTCTGGTTACGGTTCTTTCCCTTTGCCTATACATACACCAAATAGTCTGGCATGTTCTTTACAGATTCTCCTCTGTCCTCATACACCTGACAACACCGAGAATACCAAACAATTCTTCTTCACCGTAGGGGTTAACTACTGCAATGTAATTGTTCAGTGGCTACTTTCCTCTTGGTAAGGGTAGAAGAAACTCTTTAGCTATGGCAAACAGCTTTTCTAGGAGAAGGACACTCCAAAATCAAACCATTGTTCTCTAGTCTACGGTAGTGCCATAGCCTCTGTACCATGGTCTTCCACTGTCTTGGGTTAGAGTTCTCTTGCTTGAGGGTACACTCGGGCACACTGTTTAATCTAGTTTCTCTTCCTCTTGATTTGTTAAAGTTTTTATAGTTTACATAAGAAATGTTTATTTTAATGTTTCTATTTTCAAAATATTTCATTTTTCCTTGTTTCCTTTCCTCACTGAGCTATTTTCCCTATTGGGGCCCCTGGGCTTATAGCATCCTGCTTTTCAAGCTAGGATTGTAGCTTAGCATTTAATAATAATAATAATAATAATAATAATAATAATAATAATAATAATAATAATAATATATATCCCTATACACGCACTACATGTATGGTTCTTTTTATGTTCTTTTCCCTCTAGTTTTTAGTTACTATTTGGGGACGAAGTTGCTATTCCCATAACCTTCGACACAATAGCTACGACCCGCTAGATTTATGTAACTATAAGCTACTTATTGCGGAATGGGTGAAAGTTTGTACAGTACGAGAAGAATAACTGCTCCTTTGAATATATGAGCAAAGAAGGCGATAGCGGTGATTGTAAGAATTACTGGAGCATAACTTTACGTAATTCGACGGAGAAGGGGCAGGGTAGAATTGTGATTAAGAAAATAAAATGGTACAAGGAGATATAAGGGAAGAACAACAAATACTTGAATATATTGATTTTCTTTAAACGGATCAGAAACAATAGTAGTATTTAATGACAATGGTTGTGGGCACTGAAAATCCTGAGTAGGTGTGTGTGTGTGTATGTGTGTGTGTGTGTGTGTGTTACAGTGTACAATATATTTGAAAAGAGAGGAAGGAAAAGTTTCAAATGGCCTTGACAGTCCTACCCAAAAGCAATTTCTTATGATAAAACTGATAGAGATGCAACACAGAAGTTGACAATGTATGGCTTATCAATCACTACTGAGATCGATTGAAGCATTTGGTGATGAAAGTACAAGGTCTTGCATATGGCCTTTATAGACCTAGAGAAGGCATATGACAGAGTACCACGACAGGAAATATGGAGATGTCTCAGGGAGAGAGGAGTGATGGAGAAGTATGTCAGAATGATCAGGGAGATGTATAGAAATGTAAAGACCAGCGTCAGATCTACAGTTGGAAGAACAGAAAATTTCCAAGTTGGAGTTGGGCTACATCAGGGATCTGCTCTAAGCCCACTCCTGTTTAACATCGTCTTGGATGTGTTAACAGAGGATGTCAGGGAGGAGCCACCATGGTGTCTGCTCCATGCAGATGATATAGTCTTGGTAGCCGAGAACAGGGAAGAACTGGAGGGGAAACTAGAAAGATGGAGATATGCCTTGGAGAGTAGAGGTTTAAGAATAAGCAGGAAGAAGACAGAGTATATGACAACCGAGATGGATGGCGACCAGCAAACAACAATCAAATTAGGCGGAGGAAACATCAAAAGGGTTCATAAATTCAAGTACCTTGGTTCAGTGATCGACAATGGGGGAACATGGAAGAGGAAATTAACAACCGGATTCAGTGTGGTTGGAACAACTGGAGGAGGGTGTCTGGTATCATATGTGATAGGAAAGTCCCTATAAGATTGAAGGGCAGAGTGCACAAGGCAGTGGTCAGACCAGCAATGACATATGGATTGGAAGCAGCACCCCTAAAGAAAACAGAGGGTAGAAAGTTGAACGTAACCGAGATGAGGATGCTTAGGTGGATGAGTGGAGTAACCAAAAAGGACAGGGTTAGAAATGAACATATTAGGGATACAGTAAAAGTCACTGAGGCATCAAAGAAAGTGCAAGAGGCAAGGTTAAGATGGTATGGCCACCTGATGAGAAGAGAAGGGCAACACATGGCAAGAGAAGTGATGGACGTGGAGGTGGATGGAACACGAAGGAGAGGAAGACCTAAGACCAGGTGGAGAGATTGCATTAGAGATGATATGAGGGAGAAGGGAGTATGGGAGGAAATGACACAGGACAGAGGGAGATGGAAGAGACTCATTAGAAACGGCGACCCCGAATAGGGATAAAGCTGGGAAGAAGGGGATGAAAGTACAAGCAAGCGTATTTAGGCAGGAAAGTGAATGGCTTGGAGTAAAGGCAAGCCTGAAACATATTTGTGTTATATTCATAGCAGTTTAATATATTATGATACAGTCTCTTAGACTATGGGTGTGAAAATGTGGTTAATCCTGAATGAGGAGAAAGTTAAAGGCAAAGTGCACAAGAATGCGTTTTAGGGCGAAAAACAGGAATTAGTACGATTACTTCTGGTATCAAGATATAAGTATAAAGGAACATATGGATGGAAGGAAGGCAACAGTGGGGGCTACCTTCTATTAAGCATTATAAAATGAAGGATATATATTCAAGGTTTATTATACTTGCAACATAAGAGAGAGGTAAAGCAGAGTGTTTCAAGACTTGAGAGTGTTAATGAAAGGGTTAATGTGAGCTGAAAATGTTTGCGGTTGATGCGATTACAGGGGAAATGATGCATCATGGTAGTGCTTACGTGCTGGAATGGTTGACTGACTAGGCTGTGTATGGTATGTTTGGCTGAGGAAAAGATCCCACAGGAATGGGCACGAGGAACAATTTTTACGTTATACAAATATAGTTATAAGAGTTGTATACCAGAGAAGATGTATGGTAGGATTTTGATTGACAGTACAGCAACCAATAGAGGGAGTGATAAAGGAATAAAAGTGTACGTTTAGATAAGAGAAGGATATTTTATTAAACTGTTATGTGAAAAGTTTGTAAATAAAGGGAAATGAGGAAGGTGCACGCATTGGCCTGGAAAAGGTTAAAGGTAGAATCGATCAGGAGGCAATGTGGATTGTATTGAGAACGTATGGTATAAATAATAGATTGTTTAGAGCAATTTAAAGCCTTTATCACTAAAGCGAAGAGTTTGTTACAGAATAGAAGCAGAAGAGAGAGTGATGAGATGAAAAATTGGGTTTAATACAAGGGTGTACTATGTATGCCAGGGCTGGTCATCATCATCATGGATGGAGGGATACGAGGGGCCTGAGAAAGGACACTGGATGGAGTAATAAATTGTGGGATAAGAAAATTAGTTAGGAATGACCTGATAATGTATTCTGAAGATACACACTACAGATGCAAGAAATGCGAGTTTTGAAGTGTCTGCCAAAAGTCGAAAGAGAACGGACATCTCTGTGATGGTCAATTAGTAAGGAAACATTTGTTTCCATTGAACCTTCCGGACCATTACGAAAATATTTGTAAATAGACATGATTTTAACATAGTTGCTAAAGCTCAGAATGATAAAATCTTACAATTTATTCGCATTAGACAGCAAATATCATCTTGAAATTCAGATGAAAGCTCATTCCCTCTTGTATATAATGTAAATAGGTTGTCCCGTTTTAATTAGCTAATTTTTCCGAATTTTGATATCTTAAAGTTTCTATTTTTCATGAATTTGATTCTTAATAAATTGGATTTTCTACTATTTCCCCTTCTTATCTACAAAGAAATATAGTTTTTATTGTACATACACGTTAATTATAACACACCCGTGTCTTTGACATGTTTTCAGTGTATGATAATGAACCCAGACGTGTAGAAACGTAAAAATTATAAGAAATATGTTATGGTTTTACTTCACTTTCAAATTCATCTGCCCACTGAGAGACTCCCGAGGTCTACACCCCTTACGAATAATATATATATATATATATATATATATATATATATATATATATATATATATATATATATATATATATATATATATATTATATATATATATATATGTGTGTGTGTGTGTGTGTGTGTATATATATGCATATATTTACTTACATATACATATACACACACACACATATATATATATACATATGTGTGTGTATTTACTTACATATATATACATATATACATATACACATATATATATATATATACACAGTATATACTAGTGTGTGTATATGTATGTTTGTGTATTATATATATTCAAGACAACAACAGGAAATGATGCAGCAGTTTCAAGTTCACTGCAAAACAAAGGCCTAAGACATGTCTTACAGCAAACCAACCTAGTATTGGCGGCCCTGACTAGTACAAGTTTGCTAATGATGGCGATGCACAAACCCTCTCACCACTATAATGTATCCCCACTCAGATATAAATATAATAGGCTACACACAGACTTCGGTGTGTGAGTATAAGTGCGTATTTATATTATGATGAAACCCAAATCCACGATTTACGAAAAGTAAAATGATTCGTAGCTTTTAGAAAGACAAAAAGTTGTTACTTGGTAAGAATCAGTATAAGGTGGAAGAAATTCAATTGCTTTCCGCAGTGGTTGAATTTGCATTTTGAATATGTACCCACGATCAGGTTATATAATTGACTGAAAGGTTTTTTAAGCCTTAATCAAGGTCTGTAAGGTCAAACCCTACTGGAGAATAGCATGAAAACACAATATGCACATATTCATCATTTATTGATAAATTCTCAGTGAATATTCTTCATAAAGTCATCCAGGTCTTGTTAAAAATAAACACCGCCATTGAACCCATTATTGTTCACTCACTTTTAAAAGTTCTTCCCTTGCAACAATTCATCTTCTATTATTAGAACACGTATTCTCTTTCATTACTCCATTGGCATTGCTTTAATTTAACTTAATAACATTAGGCTACTATTGGTAACATCTTATTTTTCTTTCACCACTCATCATAGCTTCTCTCCACAATCAGCAATTGGTGATGAAATATCCTGTAAATCTAAGCTACTAGCTGCTACTATCAGGTCAAGTCCCGTTTTTTATTCAACAAACTTACACACAAATTGGCATTTTGCCGAACGTTTCTCTTCACTCGATCAAAAGAATTAAAGGGAAAATCACTCAACACGGGGAAACGCCAAAGACTTTTGATGCAAATGATGTAAATGTAACTCATCCCTTGTTAAAGGAGTGTCCTAGTGATGAATGAACTTCTTCCCTTGGGGGCATAGGCAACCACTCCTTTGCTCCTGCAGGATGCTGTGAAGTGACGAGAGAGAGAGAGAGAGAGAGAGAGAAAGAGAGAGAGAGAGAGAGAGAGAGAGAGAGAGAGAGAGAGAGAGAGAGAGAGAGAGAGAGAGAGAGAGAGAGAGAGAGAGAGAGCATGTATGCATATATATATATATATATATATATATATATATATATATATATATATATATATATATATATATATATATATATATATATGTGTGTGTGTGTGTGTGTGTGTGTGTGTTTGTGTGTGTGCATACATTCATATTTCATATACTATATATAGTATATATATTCATATATATATATATATATATATATATATATATATATATATATATATATAATATACATTATTATTATTATTACTATTATTATCATTATTATCATTATTATTAGCTAAGCTACAACCATAGTTGTAAAATCAAGATGCTTTAAGCCCACGGGGTATAACGAGGAAAAATAGCCCAGTGAAGCAATAAATAAATAAATAAATTATAAGAAAAGTAATAAATAAAGAATATAAAATACATTAAGATTAGTAACAACGTTAAAATAAATGACAAATTTTGAAGAGAGACTTATGTCAGCCTGTTCAACTTAAAAACATTCGTTGCAAGTTTCAACTTCTAAAGTTCCAATGCTTCAACTGCCCGATTAGGAAGATCATTCTACAATCTAGTCACAGCTGGAATTAATCTTTTAGAATACAGTGTATTATTGAGCAAAATGATAGTGAAATCAACACCGTTAAAACTAACTACATAACTAGTACGGGATGGTACAGTCTGGGAAGGTCCGAATGCAAAGGATGGTCAGAATTATGAAATATCTTGTGCAACATTTATAAAGAACTAACTGAACGACGGTGACAGAGAATAATACCTAGATCATGAATAAGAAATTTAATAGACCGCAAGTTTTTGTCCAACAACTTGAAATGCGAATCAGCAGCTGAAGACCAAACAGGAGAGCAATACTAGAAAAAAGTAGAATTAAAGAATTAAAATATTTCTTCAGAATAGACGACTTTCTTAATAAGCCAATTTTTTGTGCAATTGAAGAAGAAACAGACCGAATGTGTTTCTCAAAAGTAAATCTGCAATCAAGAATCACACCTAAAATTCTAAGGAAGTTTTATATAGTAAAAGAAACATTATATCACGTGCAGAGATCTGGATGTGGAGGAGTCACTGTCCTCGACCTTCATACAATGATACTTTGATTTTTGTTAAGGTTCAACTAACATACCCAATAATTTGCACCATGCACTAATTATAGCCAGATCACTATAAAGGAATTCAGTAACCCCAGATCAACATTCAGCAGATGTAACTGATGCAGTAACACCATCTGCATAATTATGCAACATGCTTGTTTTCTAGGCCAACCACATATCATGTGTATATAGTAAGAAAAGTAATGGGCCAAGAACACTACCCTGAGGAACACAAGATATCACATTCCTATACTCACTATGGTGCCCATCAACAACAACTCTTTACGATCTATTACTCAAAAATTCAATAATGATGCTGAGAAAAGACCCGCCTACTCTCAACTATCTGAGTTTGAAAACAAGGGCCTCATGATTAAGAAGGTTAAATGCAACGCTAAAATAGAGGTCAGACATACGAACTTCCTGACCACAATCAAGGGATTTCTGTACAGCACTGGGAATTGTAAGATGGGCATCACATGCTCCAAGGCCTTTGCGAAAGCCAAATTGATAACTGGAGAACAGTTTATTACCTTCAGCATACCTGTATATGCATAAATACATGTATATATACTAGTGTATGGGACCCGTCAAATATGACTGCTATATATTTAAAAAGCTATGCACACGCATCCCCCACTCATCATGATATGACTACTCCCTCTCGTCCTAGAAAATTACTACCAGATATTTACTCAGACAGCATCTATAACGTCTAAAACGCTCCCAGAACACTAAAATTACTGCAAAATCTTTGCTCAGACATCTAGGGACGGGGAGATTGATTGATTGATTGATTTAAAGTTTTCAGGCCGATATATATATATATATATATATATATATATATATATATATATATATATATATATATATATATATATATATATATATATATATGTATATATATATATATATATATATAATATATATATATGTATATATATATATATATATATATATATATATATATATATAATATATATACATATATATTATGTATATTTATATGTATATCACTGAAACCTGTCTCAAACTAAATAAAAAATATCGATATAGCTAATTTTCATTAATAAGAAGAAATAGGTCCGAATAGATTGAGTCTTGCAAAAGCTTTACAATTAATTCATGCAAGGTTAGCAATGATATTGTTAGCCAATACCATAAGATGGAGCCCTTGGCTAACAATATCATGTCTAACCCTGCGTGAATTAATCGTAAAGCTTTTGCAAGACCCAATTTTGCAGTATAGGTAACATTCTATATAATTTTTTTTAAATGATCTTCCTTAAGTAGTTCGCGCTTGTATTTTGTTTATCCATTTTCATTTTTTGTGATGGAGTGTGTAATAGTTTTCATTGTCTTCGATTCTGACCTATTTTTTCTTACTAATGGCAATTATCTATATCGATATTCTTATATTTAGTTTGAGATTGGTTTCATTGATATACATATAAATATATATAATATATGTGTAATATACATATATAAGTATCGTTTGTATATATATATATATATATATATATATATATATATATATATATATATATATATATATATATATATATATATACATATATATATATATATATATATATATATATATATATATATATATATATATATATACATATATATATATATACATATATATATATATATATATATATATATATATATATATATATATATACATATATATATATATACATATATATATATATATATATATATATATATATATATATATATCACTAATTCATATTAAACATGGGAATTTACTTTTAATGCACTTGAATATATTTATACAGGTGTCATTAATATACACTTAAATATAAATATATAGGCTATATATAATATATACTGTATATATATACATACAAATATATATATATATATATATATATATATATATATATATATATATATATATATATATATGTATATATATATCCTTGTTACACATGGGCATTTGCTTTAAAGTATCTGGATATATTTAGAATAAACATTAAAACACTAATATTTTCATTAATCAAACTTGGCATATCTTTCATATGTAAAATTATAAGATATTTTTTTTAATGAGTCTGGCAAAACGTCTTGGTAATCATGTGTCCCTGGTTGAAACTAGAGCCGTCATTACCCCCTAAAACTTGTTAAAACTTGGAGCCTGAATTTGAGATTTTTTTTTTAAATCCTCGTCCGTGCAAAACAGCATGGCATCAAGAAGCGCAGTTGTAATGTCCTTGTGACGTGTTGCAGCAGGAAAGAGACAGATGAATAGGGAGGGAGAAGGCTTCTTTTGATGGTACTGTGGAAGTGAATAAATTGACAAGAGACGATAAGAAAAGGAGGGGAAGGGGAAGGGGAAGGGGAAGGGGAAGGGGTAGGAAGAGTATATGTGAGGGAAGACGCGAAGCAGGTCAATGACAGGGTAGGAGAAGGATCGAATCATTTTTTTTCTTTAAAAACCGAAAAAGAAAATTGAAATTTGCAAGATATTGCAAGGGGCTCTCATGTGTATTTGCATGAATGGGTTAGACTGGGTCGCCAGGCAATTGGTAGGGAGGAGGCCCCTGATGGCCGGGTAAAGCAGTAGGGCACAACCTTCAGGGTAGGGTAGGCCTGCCCTGGGACGGTGGGCAGGACTTGCGCATGCGCAGAAGCCGTGGTCCAGTGAGTGGCCGTGGTAGGGGCCTGGGGCACAGCCCTATGATCCAGCCAGCCAACCAACCACCGTCTCACTACCCACAACGACGATTGCCTTCTCTCTAACTCCTGCCACACCACACGGCCGCCGACGTCCAGTTTCAGCCTTGTCGTTCTTCACCCCAAACGGCACTGCCACGTCCTCCTCGACCCACTCGTTCGGAGCACGACTGAAGTCCTGCAGGACACTGGAATCAACAGCTCTGCCTGTTAGGTCCACCTCTTTTGGCCATACATTCTTGGTGAAAGTCTGTGAGTGGAGGGTGTGTGTGCGTGTGTGTATGTTTGCTTATGTGTGTGTGAGTTTGTGTGTATGTGCTGGGACTGTTGGGACCCAGGTGCAGGTTAGCAGCTTTGAAGTCGACTGGAGAGGGAAGCAGGAGGCACCTGTTCCCCGTGACCGCCGCAGCAGCAGCTGGGATGCCACATAGCCTTACCCTTGCCCTCCATAGTGCTAGAGCCCGTGCAGTGCCAAAAGGCAACACTCATCGCCACTAAGTTCTTTCAGCCAAAACGGGACGAGTCCATTTAAAAGAGGTCTTGCAATTCTGGTCTCCGCTACATCTCGAGCGAGAGAGAAAGAGAGAAGAAGAAGAAGAGGAGAAGTGGAAGCTGCAACATATTTCTCCTTCCAGGGTTGCAGCTCGCATGTGACACTGTTGCTACGGAACGCTGGAACCATCCCTGGAAGGCTGAAGTGCTACCGGTATCAAATACTCAACTTCGAGGTCTTCTCAGAGGGATCGACCATGAACCATTAAGAAAACATTTTCTCTGAATGATATAAGAAAATATTGTGCAACAGCAGATAGTTTAACTTTGCATCGTACTGTACTAACGCACAGCAAAGTACCGAGCTTTGTTGGTCTGTGTCCAGAAGTTTAGTGGATGGCTTAGGGCTACAGTGGTTACAGGCTGCGGTGAGAGGTGTGATAATATGGTGCTACCTGCATAGAGCCACTGGTGCCCGTGTTGGTTGCTCTTGTGTCCAAGTGAACATCACTTTCTACCACCTCTTAGCTAATACGCATATTCCGTTCCGGGTCCTCTGGAAAAGCCCCCTTTAGGTTATGTGCAAAAATTTCACACCATTTGGCTATCAGTGATTGGACGGCCATTTTGCAGTGAGAATTGCATTTTGCGCGTGGAAAAAAAATCTCACAATACGTGCTAATGTTTAGTAAGGAAGCGAGAGTTACTTTTTACAGTGAATGTGTAGGACCTGGTGCTTAGCAGGAAGAAAGAATACAACTAAAGAAAGAGACATTTTTTGAAAGAATTATTGCATTTCCAAGTGTTTTTAAGAGTGCTTTTGAGAAGTTGTATCATCAAAATTTCGCCATCTCTCGCCTATTCACAATGGAGACCGCCGTCTCATGAAAACCAAAATTAGCCAAACGGAAATAAAATCTATAGATTTTCTCTAATTTGATCCAAAGAGTGTGTGCTTTTTTCTGAAGCCAGCTTAAAGGCTGGCTACCGTGTTATAAATTCGCAATTGTAAACGAGCGGCTTTAAAAAAAAAGAAAAAAAAAACAACCCCCTTTCCTCGGAGAATCCATAGATTTTTCACACTACCCTTTGAATTCAAAAGTGCAGTGAGTGTGTGAGTTTGTGATTACTCTACTTTACCTATAATAAGTATTTGGGTTGGCTCGTCAGGAGCTCCATAGTTACAGAAACCTGTGAGGATGTGATCGACAAAAGGTTGGCCACTTGCGCCCCCTACCGTACACACACAACAGCTGACACTTCAGACGTATTCTCACACGAAAGGAGAACCGAGGAAGTCCCAAATCAACA